>NC_014428.2:527256-555232 GCF_000214015.3 Ostreococcus tauri | reverse complement strand
GTCGCTGTGTTCGCCCACCAAGCACACGCGTCCCGGAACGAACGCGTCGACGCGCTCGATCGCGTCGAAGAGCGCGGACGCGCGCGCGTCCATGTCCTCGAGTCGTCGCCCCGTCGCGCGCGCGCGCGCGACGCCCTGGGCGACGCGCGCGGACGTTTGACCGCCGCGGGAGCGATGCCTCGCCCTGCAGCGCGTCACAGCTCGACGCGCCGCGACGCGACGCGCGCGCGGTGCGCGTGGAAGAGGACGACGCGCGCGACGTCGCGCGATCGACCCGCGGTCGTTCGGACGCGCGCGCGCCGAGGGCGAGGGGTGCGCGCGGGGAATCGTTGCGCGATTGAAAAGATCTAAACTTTGAGCGATCCGACGCGGTGGCGATGTCGCAGGGCGACGTGGAGACGCCCACGACGCCCGGAAACGCGATGGAGGGAGTGGCGACGCCGAGCGCGCCGATTGATCCCAAGAAGGAGGCGCTGAGGAAGTACGCGGGACTGCTGCTGCAGCACAAGGTGGGATCTCGAACGCGCGAGGGCGACGCGATCGTTCGCGAGGGACGTTAAACGACGCGAACGACGACTGACGATGGAACGTGCGCGATATAGGAGCTCGAGGCCAGGGTGCGCGCGTCGAGGTTCGAGTTGATCGATATTCGTAAGACGTACGATAAGACGGAGGAGGATCTGAAGGCGCTGCAGTCGATGGGGCAAATCATCGGCGAGGTGTTGAGACAGTTGGACGAGGATAGGTTCATCGTCAAGGCGAGCTCGGGACCTAGGTACGTCGTTGGGTGCAGAACGAAGCTCGATAAGAGTAAGCTCGTGAACGGGACGCGCGTGACGTTGGACATGACGACGCTAACGATCATGCGCGCGCTCCCGAGAGAGGTGGACCCGTTGGTGTTCAACATGCTGAGTGAGTCCACAGGACACGTGGATTATAGCTCGATCGGTGGGCTCGGGGAGCAAATTCGCGCGCTCAGGGAGTCCATCGAGCTGCCTCTGATGAACCCGGAGCTTTTTGTTCGAGTGGGCATCGCCCCTCCGAAGGGGGTGCTGCTCTATGGTCCGCCGGGGACGGGGAAAACGTTGCTCGCCAAGGCGATCGCGAGCAACATCGACGCCAACTTTTTGAAAATTGTTTCTAGCGCTATAGTGGATAAGTACATCGGTGAATCGGCGAGGTTGATCAGAGAGATGTTCGGATACGCTCGCGATCATGAGCCGTGCATCATCTTCATGGATGAAATCGACGCCATCGGAGGGAAGCGTTTCTCCGAAGGTACGTCCGCAGATCGGGAGATTCAGCGCACGCTCATGGAGCTTTTGAATCAACTCGATGGTTTCGACGTCTTGGGCAAGGTGAAGATGATCATGGCTACGAACAGACCGGACGTGTTGGATCCAGCGTTAATGCGTCCTGGTCGTCTGGACAGAAAGATTGAGATCCCGCTTCCGAACGAGCAGGGTCGCGTTGAGGTACTGAAGATTCACGCGCAAAAGCTGAACAAAGAGGGGGAGATTGATTACGAATCCATCGCCAAGATCGCCGAGGAATTCAACGCCGCGGACATGAGAAACGTGTGCACGGAGGCTGGCATGTTTGCCATTAGAGACGACCGCGACTACTGCGTCCAGGACGACTTCATGAAGGCTGTCCGCAAGCTTGTCGAGGCGAAGAAGCTCGAACCCGCGGCGTCGTACGACAGCTCGTTCAAGTCAGACAAGTAGACTTTTAATCGGCTTAGCGAGACGTCTACGCAACCTTTTTCATGTCTCGACCGTTAACCAGATCTCCTCACAGTTCCCCGCGTCCACCCATCATGCCGTCGACGAACGAGATCAACGCGAAGAACCTTCGGAAGAAAGCCGACGGGTACATGAAGCCCACGCTGACGAGATGGAAGCCGGATTTCGAACGAGCCGCGGAGCTCTACGAAGAAGCCGCTCGAGTGTTCCGAGCGTCGAGCGCGCACGCCGACGCCGCGGACGCCGAGGAGCGAAGCGCGCGAGCGTGCGAGCTTGAAGAGAACCACTGGCACGCGGCGAAGGCGTACGAGCGAGCGACGGAGGCGTACGCGAAGGCGACGCCGTACGACGGCGCGGCGGTGTTGGCGAGCGCGGAGCGGGCGCGCGAGGCGTACACGCGGAGCGACCGCGCGCAGGCTGGGGCGGAAAGTCTCAGTCGAGCGGCGAGGTTGATCGAGGATAGTGATATGAAGACGGCGGCGGCGCTGCTCAGGCTGTGTTTGGAGGATCTCGAGGAGGACGGGAAGGACGTGTACGCGAGCGAGCACCATCGGCGGTTGGGCGCGGTGCTCCTGCGCGCGGAGCTGTATCAAGACGCCGCGACGGCGTGCTTGAAGTACGCTGAATCGTGCTCGCGCGCGGGACAGATGAACTCGCTCGCCAAGGCATATCTGAGCGCCATCGTGGCGCTGCTGTACGACGGCGACGGCTCCGGAGCGCAGTCCACGTTTAGCGACGTGCACGAAGTTCCGGGATTCGAGAACAGCGAGGAGCGCGACACCGCGTACCTGTTGCTCAATGCATATCGCGACGGTAGCGTGGACAAAATCAAGAACGCGATCTCCACGAGCTCGTGCGTGCGATTCCTGGACGTCTCATTTTCTCGTCTCGCCGCGAAACTGCCGAATCCGGCGCACGAGCTCGGGGCGCTCGCGGTGAAAATGGGCGTCGAAGGCGTCGACGGCGACGCCACGGATGAAGATGATGATTTGACCTAATGTCGTTACAACGCGACCGCTAGTACCACTTAAAACCTCTATCGTCGCACGTGCAATTAATAATCTTGATCTCCTTGAGCGGCCTGTCGTTCTTGTCCACCTTGACCGCCCCCATCGCCCGCACCGCGTGCATCCCGCTCTCCACCCGACCAAAAATCGCGTGCTTCCCATCCAACCACGGCGTCGCCGCGAGCGTGATGAAGAACTGACTCTTATTCGTGTTCGGTCCGCTGTTCGCCATGCTCAGGATCCCCGCGCCGACGTGCTTCAGCCCCTTACTGATTTCATCCTCAAATTTCCCCCCGAACACGCTCTCTCCCCCCCGTCCCGTCCCCGTGGGATCCCCTCCCTGCACCATGAAATCCGCGATCACGCGATGGAACACCGTGCCGTCGTAGTACCCTCGGCGCGCGAGCTCGAAAAAATTCTCACACGTCTTGGGCGCGTGCTTATAGTACAGCTCCAGCGCGACGTCGCCGTGCGTGGTGTGCAGGATCACGGACGGGGCCCCGAACGGGTCGTTCTCGCCCCACACCGGGTCGTCGCACATCGTCCTCGCGCGCGCGGGCGTGGCGCGTGGGCGTCGCGACGCGATCGTCCCGAGGCCCGACGGGCGTTACGCCGAGAGTCACGAGTCACGACTCGTCAAAGAGTCCCCGGGCGTCGAACACCCGTCCGTGGACGCCCGTCGTTGAATTCGACGACGGGCCCGAGCGCGACACCGCGCCTCGCACGCGCCCGCGCGACGACGCGGCGCGCGCGGACGATCGATTCGTCCGTGCGCGCGCGCGCGCGACGGGCGTCGGGCGCGCGCGCGTCGAGGCGTCGACCCGCGGTCTTTTGACAATCACTCGATCGTGTTGGCGACGACGGACGCGCGACGATGGACGCGCGCGCGCGCGCGACGTCGAGAGGGATGACCGAGGCCGAGGCGCGCGACGCGAGCGAACCCGGACGAGGGAGGACGACGACGACGACGACGACGACGGCCGCGCGATGGGACGCGCCGCGGGACGAAACGATGGGCGCGCGGACGAGCGAGGTCGAGCGAGGCGCGATCGCGACGGTGCGCGTGGATGACGACGAGGGAGAGCGCGCACGGCGCGGGGTCGTCGTGCGGGGAGAGCGCGAGGAAGGCGCGGTGCAGCTCGCGCCGAGGACGAAGAGGGAATTTCACGACGACTACTGGACGAATCAGCACCTTAAATTGTTGTACTTGGTGAGCAAGTACTCGAACTGCGCGCAGACGGCGCGGGAGAAGGAGCGATGGGTGAGAAAGTTACCGCTGTTGGTGTTGATTTACGAGGGGATCGTGCAGAAGGTTTTCGAGTACGATTACGCGCCCGAGTCGACGGTCGTGAAGAATTCGCGGGTGTATCTCAACGTGTCGCAGGAGGGGGTGGATGACTTGGACGATTTGATCGAGGGCGCGCTCCTTCGTGGTTTGCGATTGAGTAGCACGGAGCATCAGAGCGTTTTGGCCTTTCAGATCACCGCCGCGGGTCTGGCGTTGGTGGCCAAGCGCATGCACGTGGAGGACAGGCTACTGGTCGACGAATTGTGCATCGCCGACGGCAAGCTCTTGCAAGTCTCGTGGGAGGACGAGAAGTTTTACCTGAGAAACGAGACGATTTCGTTCGAATCGAGTATTACGGATGTGGAGGACGTATCTTACGTCGTATCTCCGTATCTTCCCTTAGCGCTTCGGCGAGTGGGCGGTCCGGTGACGTCTTCGAACTCGCATCGTGCGGCAGAGAGCGCGGCCAAGGATAGCACGATTCGCGATGATTTGGACGAAGTCATCACTATTTCGAACGTCACAGTGTTGGTCGGCGAGTTCGTGCCGTTCGGTGTGAACCAGATTGTCAAGCTCAACATGAAGCTCGGATCAAACGATCGTTGTCAGGGCGGTTATTTCACTCCCGAGATAGACGCGCAGTCCACTAACACCGAGTGCGAAATCCCCACGGGTTTGACGAATGTGAGCATCTTGGATCACGATATGACGACATTCGCCAACATCGAGGCTCAAGTGTACTACCCAGAGGATGATGGTATCATTCAAGTCGAACATTTCGGAATTCACTTGCGGAAAGACGGGACCGTCGTGCACGGTCTCTTGATTGAATCTGTCATGGACCGCATTTTGGACAATATCTCTCTGGATAACCTTGCTCGTTTGCTCGTAGATGTACACATGGACTCGAGTAAGATTTTGGATTCGCTTCTGAGCGATCACCAACGAGATTTACTTCGAACTGTTTTCTTGAATCACTCGGAGCGACGCGACAAAATCAACGTCATCATCGCTGAGCGCATCGCTCCTCAGCAAGCTGCGGATATGTACATGGACAAAGATGCGTTCGAAAATGAACTTCGACAAATTTTGGGCGACACGCGCGAAGCACACGACCTGACCGATCGTGACGTCGTCATCACTGGCTCACATGGTATTTTGCTCAGTGGACCGAATGCAAAGGCGCAAGAACCTGTGATGCTCATGTATCTATCCATCACATCGAGGGATGTTTTCGTCCACAACGTGTTCAACCGAATATTTATGACAGATGACATTCTCAAAAGCGTTCGTCTGATGATCAGGCATCATGAAGAGGATCCGAACAGCGTGGCAAAAATCCGCCGCACGCTTGGTGAGACTTCCAAGGATGTCATTTTACTGGAAGAGATCCTCGTCTACCTGAAGGAATCGATCGAACAAGACGCGAGTATTCACGCCACACCACAGACTGAGACTGGCAGACGCCTGTACAGCCTGCTCGGGTTGGATGTTATGATTGCTGACCTGGAGGTGCGCGTGCTTGACATGCAGAAAATTGTCATGGCGGCACGCAAAGAGATTGATGCGTTACAAATCATGGCGGACACCATCGCGGAATCCCACGCGCTGCGTGTGCACGAAGACATTCGAGGAAACAGCAGTGAGATGCTGATGCAGATGAAGTCCAACACCAAGCAAGGCACGAGTCTGTACGTGATGTTATTTGTTTTCTCAGGAATACTCGCATTTGAGTTGCTTGATCGTCTCACGGGTGAATGGAGCGTCGTGCACACTGAGTGGGCGAGATCGTACATCGTTGACCCATTCATGAACAAACCACTCGTTTGGTTCATTCTCAGTCTCGTGGTGTGGGCCGGTGTGGCGTGCGTCATGTACTACTTGACGAGAGAAATCGACGACAAGTCTGCGGGCGCGATATCGTATCGAATCAAGGTAAACAAGCCTCTGAACGTCGATGCGCTCGATAAATACTTGGCTTTTAAGTCGATCATCGGAGAAGATGGTGTCGCGGATGAAGATACGACGCTTCAGCGAGTGAGATGGCAGGAGGAGGACATCACACGCTGGGAGGGCTACTTGCCAATCATCGAGCTCGTGTACGATATCAAGCACGGTTTTTTATTAGATGTGCATCTCACGATCAGTAGACGCGCTTCTGCGCCGGCAAAGTTGCGACCGGAAACATTGAAGATTCGATTTTTCACTGAGTTACAAGAAGCTGCTGTATTGACGCCGGAAGATGCGGCCACGGTGATAGATAATACCCGTCGTATGCGCATGAAGACGGATACAGTCGAACAACACGCTACCGAAGGAGTGGCGGTTTGCCTGAAGGTTAAAGTCCCGAACGAACGGTACTACCGAGAGATTCCGTTCGGATGCCAAACATACCTCGAGCTCCGAGAGCAAATCGCGATCAAGTTCAAGGTCAAACCCGTACAAGTGCTTCAGATTTTCAAGGTTCCGGACACGTTGATCGCGGACGACGAAGACGCGGTGCGAATCCAACCGAACGCCGTACTCGAAATTCTTCTCAAATCCTAGGACTTCGCATAATTGTATTTCACATTAGGCTCACTTTTGATTACAAAGACCGCGCAGCACCTCGTTTATGCGAGGAACTGACGACGCACGCCGTGAGCGAGAGCCGCCACGATGGCAAAAATGAGAAGTTTAACGATGATATTCATCGCCTTTTGCCAAGAGAACTTTCGTGCGGCGGTGTTATTCTTTTCTTGCTTGTTCTCTTCTTCTTGAATCTGCGGCAAACCGAGCGCTGAGCGAGTGCGATTGCGGAAGGACGAGTAATCTCCATCAGCTTCGTTCATGGTAGCTATCAACTCGCCAGGCTCCACGCCCGCTGTGGTCTTCGCGGACTTTGCTTCCACCGCGACGGCCGTCGAAGTGGTCGTCGTTTGCACAGAGCTCACCTGAGCAGACAACGCACCCGCGCGATCCATCCCTTCGTACCTCTCGACGTCGTAGTCCCGTTCCTCAGACGCCCACGAGTACTCCGTCGTCGGCATCTTTTGCGGCTCAGCTGGGGTGAATTTGTATCCGAGACGCTTCGAATTCGCCGCCTCGACCGAGTTCGCGTCCATCACTCGAATGTCTTCGATCACTTGCTCGCTATAGCTCATGTTCAGCAGTGCGTTCATCCATGTAGCCTCGTCCTTTGTCTTCGCCGGCGTGGAGGCGATGGTAGGGTTGACCTCCTCGACCATCTCATTCGTCTCCACCTTCATCTCGGTGATCAAGGTCTTGGTGATCTCAGCGGTGTCGGTGACCGTGGTTTTCTGGGCCGGGACGGTCGGTTCAGCAACCTCCGCGGCGCCGCCGAACGAGAGCCCGCCTTCGCCACTGAAAACCTCGTCAAACGAATCGGCCACCCCTCTCGCCATCACGGACGCGCTCGTCGTGAACTTCTTCAGAGGCTTCAGATCGTTCTTCATCGAGTCCTGAAAGCTCACCTTGGGCGCGTCCGGGTCCCTGAACAAGGTTTCGAGCGCCTTGATGACGACGACGGCGACGCCCACGCCCACCGCCGTGGACCCCGCGTCCCGCGCGAGCGTCGCGACGACGCCCGCCGACAACGACGCCACCAACGCCTTGACGATATTTTCCGGATTCCTCACCGCATCGACGACGCCCATCGGCTTCGACCGCGTCGTCGCCCGCGTCGTCGCCTTCTTCACCACCGTCTCCGACAGCACCCGCTCTCGCGCGTCCTCCGCCTCCATCTCCCTCGCCGCCGCCTCGAACACGTCCTCGGGCGTCATCTCCTCCTCCGCCCCACCCTCGTTCCCACCCCTCGACCGCGTCGTCGTCGCCAGCCGCGTCCCTCGCGCGTCCATCGCCAGCCTCATCATCCCCCATCGTCGCGTTCGCCCGCGCTCCCGCCCACGCGCGCGCGCGCGCACGCGCGCGCGCGCGGACGCCAACGGCGTCGCTCGCGTCGTCGCCATCGCGCGCGCGCGCGCGGTCGACGCGCCGCGCGGTCGCGGGCGCGCGCGATCGGTGACGTCGACGGAGACGCGCTCGAGTCTCGCACACCGTGAGTCACGACTCGTGACGACCATCGACGCGGCGTCGGTCGGGAGATTTCGTCTCATCGACACACACGCGGACCTTTCGTCGACGGGATCGCGCGTCCGCGTCGGATGCCGCGCGTTCGCCGACGCGGCGCCGACGCTCGGGCGCGCGCGCGCGCGATGGCGAGCGACGACGGCGGCGCGGCGTTTCGAGCGAAATACGGTGATCTCGCGCCCAAGCCGCGGTTGATCTCGAGAGACGTGAAACACTTTGATTCGGCGGATTGGGCGATGCGGAAGTCGTTGGACCGCGCGCGCGGGGGAAGCGGGGACGTGGGGGGTGAGGGACAGAAGAGGGACGCGACCGCGACGGAGGATAGTGCGTTGAGGTTGAGTGCGGGTGAAGAGGGCGCGCGGGCGAGCGTGACGACGAGCGGGAACGTGGGGAAGGCGTGAACGCGAGCGACGCGCGCTGGGCGCGCGGGACGACGGGGACGGGGACGGGGACGGGGAGAGCGATGTCGAACGGCCGGAGATACATGACGCGAACTCATAATATAGCGCGTTGAACCACATTTTCTCGATAATCTCACCGACGCGAGAGAAACGAACGCGTCGTAATGACGCGCTCGCTTGTAACAAGACCACGCAACAAGACCGCGCGTCGAGACGAGAGAGCGCGGAGGCGAGAGCGCGCGCGACGCGGACCGACGAGGTGAGTCAAAAGAGCTATGATCTTATGAAATCCGCTAATACGCGCGCGCGCCTTCCTCGCCGTCGTCGCGATCGATCGCTAAACGACGCAGGAAAACACGCGACGCGTCCACACTAAACCCGCTACGCGACGCTCAGTTTACAAGTTGAGCTTGGTGCGTCTCCAGTGGCGGCGCTTCGCGTTGTAGCTGCGCATCGAACAGACGTGAGGTCAGTGCATGTTCGCGAGGGAAGTACGAGCAAAACGATCATCGAACGCTCGCCCGGTCTATTCGCGCAAGTCGTCTCACGCGGCGAAAAAACCTAAGATACGTACCGAATGGTGTTACCCGTGCGCATGCGGATCCATTGGGGAAGCGGGCGGTTTTGCTTTTGCTTCTTCCCGAGGATCTTCTTGATCTTGAAGGTCTTGTTGGACGGCTGCGTGGGTTAAACGAAGCGTTTCCGGTCAGTCCTCTCTCTCAGCGGCTTCCCATAGCTTTAGGGTCTGTCTCCAAAGCCTCAATCTCCCCTCGCCGACGTCGCTCATCCCTCGTGACGACCCCGGAGCGCATCGAACGACGCATAGACATCCGTACTATCGTCGCCCGTCGTCTCCGCGCCCTCAATCGCGTCGCTCGCGTCGCTCCCGGACATCACGAGCGACTCGCGCGAACGCGCGATCGAGCCTCGCGAGCGCCCACGAGCGCCCGCCCGTGGTCTCCACGAACGAGCGCTCCGTCGCCTCGCGCGCGCGTTCGCGTCATCGAACGTCCGTGCACCGCTCTCCATCGAGCGCGCGTCGTCGACGTCGTCGCACGCACCATCTTGAGCGTCGCAAAGAGACGGCGCGCGCGGTGCGCGCGCGCGGTCGAAGTCGAGAGACGCGCTATGTGATGCATCGCACACTATGGGTCGACGACGCCTAGTGTGATTTTTTTAACGCCGTGTAAGAGCGCGCGATCGAATCCACGAGAAACACGAGGCGCGTCGCGACGAACGGCACTGTGTGACTCGCGCGCGCGCGGTCGTCGGTGCGCGCGGTCGGTGGATTCGATCCGCGCGCCTCGGTCGCTGACGATGGCGAACGTTCCGCCGGGCGCGCAGGGGCAGGCGCACGGTGCGGGCGGGAACATGCAGTTCATGGATTTCAACGCCCAGGCGTACCCGAACTACGCCGCGTACGGCGGGGGGATGGGCGGTGGGGCGTACGCGGGCGGTGGGACGACGGCGTACCCACCGCAGGCTGGCGGAGATGGATACGGGTTCGGGTTCGGTGGAGCGCACCAGGGCGGGGCGTCTTTCCAGGGGCAAGAGGAGGATGAGCCTCCGCTCCTGGAGGAGCTCGGCGTCGATCCCAAGCAGATTTATAGACGAACGATGGGGGTGCTGCACCCGTTCAAGCAGGAGGATACCTCGGACGAAGATCTGGCGGGACCGCTGATGTTTTGCATGGCCATGGGGGCGCTGCACCTGTTGGCGGGAAAGCTCCACTTTGGATACATCTTGGGTTGGAGCACGCTCGCGTCACTGTCCATGTACTGGTTGCTGAACCAAATCATCGGCGGCGGCGACGGTATCGGGTTGAACAGGTGTGGAAGTATTCTGGGCTATGCCCTGCTGCCCATGGTAGGATACAGCGCGATCGTGCTCTTTTTGCCTTCCAAGACGGGGACGCTCAGCATGGCGTTGGCTGCGTTGTGCGTGATGTGGAGCTCGCGTAAGGCGAGCACGGGATTGATACAGGCCATGCCACAGTCTGAGGGTAAACGCATGATTGTCACGTATCCATGCATGATGCTCTATTGCCTTTACATCGTTTTCGCGATGTCCTAAAATCCTACCTAGTCCTAGTTTGCTGCAAAATTTCTAGAAATTTGACGCTACTCCCACGCCTGCAACCGCTCGCGAACGGCACTAATAAGGGAGATGCACGCCACGTCCGTCGTGAGCGTTCTTGTACCGAGCGCAATTTTTCTAAATCCGGCGTGTTCGAGCATGTCGAGCTCGTATTCGGTCCATCCGCCCTCCGGACCGATGGCGATGAGCACTCTTGAGTTCTCGTCCACTCCCGCGAGCGCATCAGCCACGCTCGTTCGAGACTCTCCGGGATGTGCCAGGAGCAAAACGTCAACATCAAGCGTCCACGCCCTATCGCCTCCGAGCAACCACTCGAATCCGTTCGTCATGTCGTTGCCTTCGAGCTTCCCCGCGAGGCGGTCGATAATCGGAGGCAACCGCTTCGCGACGCCGATTTGCGGCACTATATAATCGCCAGCCTGCTCTAGTCCTCTCAAAATCTCCTCGCGAATCGTCTCGCGCTCCAATGCTTTCGAGTCAAAGTAATACCGCTCCACCTTGCTCGCGTTCGCCAGGAAAACGCGCCCCACGCCCATCGCCGCGAGCGGCGCCCACATTCGTCTCAAAACCTTCGGCCTTGGCGTCGCGAGCAACAGGTCCACCCTCGGCGCCCGCGTCGACCCCTCTCGAGCACTCAGAGCGACGATAAACTCTCCATCGTCCCCGTCGTCCGCGATGATCGTCCCCGAGCACCGCCCTTCGTCGATCACGCCCGCGCGAATGGTCGAACCAACGCTCGCTCCGAGCACCTCCCTCGCGTGTCTCGCCCGCGCGTCGAGCCCCGCGACGCGTGCCTCGTCGCCATCGACCTCATCGGCGCGGAATAAAATCCTATTCCGAGCTCGCACGCCCGTTTGCGATCGATCGCGCGCGCGCGGGCGCGTCGAACGCGAGTCGACCACGGGCGAGCCCAAAAAGTACACTTTGCAACGCCCGAGCGCCATTCTCTGACGCCATGGCGCTCTCGGCGTCTCGACTCGCGCACTGTGCCGCGTCGTCGACCGGTCGACGCGTCGCCGCGCTTCGTTTACACCCACTTCCGGATCCGCCCGCGCCCGCGGTGACGCGACACTTGGTCGTGGACGTCGCGGGCGGGACGTGCTCGGTGGCGACGTACCTCGCGCGCGAGCTCGAGTGTGAGGGCGTGGACGAGGCGTACGCGCGCGAGCTCGTGGACTTTGGCGCGGTGTGGTTCGCGGATGCACCGCCCCCGAGGTCGCTCAGAGGGGTCCCGGGAGACGCGCGGGCGCGGAGGTTGGTTGCCGCGGAGAACGAGCGCGCGTTGCGGGACGGAAACTATCTGCGCGTGCACGTGTCGCCGAAGCGGTTTCCTGAGGCGCATTCCACGGTGTGGGAGCGGTGTGTGCTGAAGAGAGGGGACGGATTCGTCGTGGCGCATAAACCGGCGAGGGTGAGCGTGACGCCGACCGTGGATAACGTGCGCGAGTCGTGTCTGGCCATGTTGGAGAGGGCGATGGGACTGAGAGAGGGGACGCTGAAACCGGTGCACAGGCTGGATGTGGGCACAGAGGGGGTGCTCGTGCTGGCAACGACGAGCGCTTTCGCGAAGGAGTTTGGTGATATGCTCGCGAAGCGATCGGTCACCAAGCTGTATCGAGTGTTGACATCGAGAGCGGTCGAGACCGGCATACACATACACGATGCAGAGCCGGCAACGGAGGGACCGAGAAAAATGATTTTGACCGAGGTGAGGACGGCAGACGTCGCGAGTGAGATTGAAAAGGTTATGGTTCGAGGTGGGGGCGAGCGCGGTGGCGTGAGCGTACCAAAGCGCTGTATTTTGCGCGTGATTGAGTGTAAAGAAGTCGGCTCAGGATATTTTGAGACGACGGTCGAGCTATTAACGGGACGTACACACCAAATCAGAGCACAGTTCGCCGCCTTAGGATCGCCACTAGTGGGGGAGACTTTGTATCGCGCCCCGGATGATGACGGTGACGTTCGCGTGCAGAAGCCAGACGAAAGGTTGGGCCTACAAGCTTCAGAGTTGCACATCCACAGCGAGTGCTCTTTAGGACCTGCGGGAACTGTATTACGAGCGCTCGAGCCGTGGTGGACGCGCGAACGCTTCATAGTCGGTATCTAGGATATTGCATTATAATACCAGTTAGTTAGTTTCTTTCTTATGCGTTGCGGGCTTGGAAGTCCTTCATGAAGGACACGAGCGCCTCGACGCCTTCCTTTGGCATGGCGTTGTAGATGGACGCGCGAGCACCGCCGACGGAGCGGTGGCCCTTGAGCGCTTCGAAACCCTCTTCCTTAGCTTCCGCGAGGAACTTCTTTTCCAATTCTTCGCCGCCGGCGAGGGTGAACGGAACGTTCATGAGAGAACGGTACTTCTTGTCCACCGGGTTGACATAGTAGCCGCCGCTGGAGTCGATGGCGTTGTACAAGACGTTCGCCTTTTCGATGTTGCGCTGCTCCATCGCTTCAAGGCCACCATCTTTGATGAGCTTGGCGAAGACAAGGCCGGAGACGTACCAAGTGAAGCACGATGGAGTGTTGTACATCGAGTCGTTGTCAGCCATGAGCTTGTAGTCAAACATGGACGGCGTGTCCGGACGAACGTTGCCAATCAGGTCATCGCGAACGATACAAATGCCGAGACCCGCCGGGCCGATGTTCTTTTGAACACCACCATAGATGACGCCGTACTTACTCACGTCGATCGGCTTGGACAAGTAGTTGGACGACATGTCCGCCACGAGCGTGCGACCACCGACGTCGGGCACCTCCTTGAACTCGACGCCGCCGATGGTCTCGTTGGAGCAAATGTGCACGAACTTCGAGCCCTCGGTGAGGTTCCACGTAGAAACATCCGGGATCGTCGTGAACTTTTGATCCTTGGAAGTCGCGCAGATGTTCGCGTTCGCGAGCATCTTCGCGCCTTCCTTTTGCGCCTTGACGCTCCACGCGCCCGTGACGACGAAATCCGCGCTATCCGTCGCCCCCGCCAGGTTGTGGCAGTTCGACGCCATCATCGTCGACGCTCCACCTTGCAGAAACAGCACCTTGTAGTTGTCGGGGATCCCCACCAGCGTTCGCAGATCAGCCTCCGCCTTCGCCGCGATCGCCATGTAATCTTTCCCGCGGTGCGACATCTCCAGCACGCTCATACCGCTGCCCTTATAATCCACCAGATCGCGCTGCACCTCCTCCAGAACATCGATCGGCAACGTCGCCGGTCCCGCGGAGAAGTTATACAATCGCCCGCCCGGCGCCGGTCGTTTCGCGCACGCGCGCACGCGTTCGCCCCGCCGCGCGCGCACGGCGCCACCGCGGTGCACCCGTTCGCGATCCACGCGCGCGCCCACCGCGCCCGCGCGCGCACCACCGACCGTCATCGAAGCCGCCCCCATCGTTCGCTCCGCGCGCGCCCGCGAGTGCGCGCGACGGCGACGGCGCGCGGGCACACGGCGCCGCGCTGGCGGTTAAAAACCTACCCGGGAGTGCGTTCGGCGCCGCCACAGTACGCGCGCGCGACGAAAATATCAACATCGCCCGAACGAAATTTTGCCTCGGGGCAAAATGTGACGTGAAAATTTTTTGGTGGTTCATGACTGGTGACGTCGAGGGGGTCAGGATCGTCCCGAACATCGTCGCGCGTCCCCCCCGTGGTGAAATTTCATTTCTTCGCGAAAATGTCGACGACGACGCCGGTCGCGGGCGTCGCACACGCGGTGGACGCGCGAGCGCTCGGCGCTTGCGCGGCGAGCGCGATGGCGCCGGGACGGATCACCTCGGTGTGGGTGATCAACAAGTCGGGTGGATTGATTTATCACCGCGCGTTCGACGCGGTGGACGGGCGAGGGGAGACGCACGCGATGCGATTGGACGCCAACGCGACGCTGCGGTTGGCGAGCGTGTGGCACTCGATGCACGCGATCGCGCGAAAGGTTTCGCCCACGCGCGGGTGCGTGGGGATAGAGAGCGTGGAGTGCGATACGTTTGATTTGTATTGCTTTCAGGCGGAGACGGGGACGAAGATCGTGATGACGACGACGAAGGGAACGGTGGACGCGCGCGGGACGCTGCGCAGGGCGCACCAGGCGTTTTACGCCTACGCGCTGCAGAATCCGTTTTATGAGATGGAGATGCCGGTGCGGTGCGAGTTGTTCGACGCAGAGATCGCAAACGTGGTGCGTTCGGTGAATGAGCGGACGTAGATCTCGATTAGCGAGAGACTTATGTAACATTGTACGTACGTAGTTTGAATCGAGACGCCTTACGGTTGTTGCTTTTCTTCGACTACAAACTCTCTACCGTTTCAGAATATATCTCGTATCTGGCTATTCCGCTCCCTAGAAGTTAAGTGGCGCGTGTATCACCAGATCAAACGAGGATTTCAATCGGGGCGACGCGATCGCCGTGACGCCGGGAAATCGACGACGAGCGCTTAGTACCCTTGCGGCGGCATGGCACCGAAGCCTTGGCCAAAGTCACCGCCTTGCTGGGCGTCCCAGCCGGTCGGCGCCGGAGCCTCGGACCAGTTGCCCGCCTGCGCACCGAAGCCAGCGCCGGCTTGGTCGTCCCAAGACTCGGCGCCGTACGCGGCGTCCGCCACGGCGTTGTATCCAGCGTCCGCAGCCGGAGCAGCCGCAGCGGCGGCGGTTTCTTCTTCTTCTTGCTCCTTCGCCTCGAGCTCCTCCGGATCGCGGTAGAAGAACAAGTCGACCATGACGTCCCACGGGTTCGCCGGCGAGATCGTGCCTCGCATTTGAAGCACCATTCGCGCCAACAGGTAGTACAGGCAACCGATCGATTGCTTGGCCTTGTTGTTCGCCGGGATCGCGATGTCGACGTTCTTCAACGGAGAGTCCGTGTCGCAGAACGCGATCGTGGGAATGTTCACGAACGCCGTCTCCGAAATCGGCTGCGCGTCCGTGCGCGGATCAGTGACGACCAAAACGCGCGGCTCCGCGAACACGGCGTCCTTTTGGTTCGTGTACGTCCCCGGGGTGTGACGACCCGCGAGAGCCTTCGCACCGGTGTATTGGGCGAATTTGAGCACCGCGCGCTGACCGTACGGGCGCGCGGCCTGGGCGATGACGTCCTGCGGGTTTTCCACCGCAACGATCACGCGAGCGGCGAGCATGAGCTTATCCCACGTCTTCCCCAAGTTGATGATGTGGATCCCATCGGCGCGGCGCTTCCACACGTAGCGCTCCATTTGGAAGTCGACGTTCTTCGTGCCGAGGTGGCACCCGGCGGCGAGCATCATGGCGATGTCGGCCTCCTTTTGAGACATTTGAGGCGCCATTTGAGCGATCGTTCGGCGGATCGCGTCGCGAAGAGGCGGTGGCGACGCGCGACACGATCGACCTAGGGATGCGGCTTGAAAGCCCTAAAAACGCGCCGAGACCACACCCACGCCCTGGTGTTGGGACGATTCGTATTGGATCTCCACAAACGCGATGTGGCGATGCGATGCTCCACCAATGGGTCGTCCACGAGTCACTCGATCGTCCGGTGACGACCCATCGATGTCCCAATCGGGGTTTCCCGTCCACGAGGGTTCGTCGGGGACCCACCGCGGTCGTTGCCGGCACGTCCCCGCGCGATGGTGGCGTCGTCGTCGTCGTCGCCCGCGAGCGCGCTCGCGGGCGGCGATCGATCGTCCGCGCGGCGATGTTCGCGACGGTGCGCGCGAGCGTCCACGACACCGCGCGGGGCGTACGCGAGCGGCGCCGCGAGCGAGGATGGGAACGAGGCGCGACGGGACGAAGGCTGCGAGGACGGGCGAGCGAGCTCGACGAGGCGCGGTTCGCGACGTGCGAACGCGATCGGGTCGTCGCTCGAGCGGCAGATCGCGGTGACGACGCAGTTGCGAGAGGAGTTCGAGAGCGATCCGTTCTTGTCGCGGTCGTCGCTGCGCACCGCGCTCGCGCCGAACGTGGAGTACAACAACGACGTGCACGCGGTGAGGGGGTCGGCGGAGTACGGAACTTTGATGGGACACTTCGGAGACGCCACGTCGTCGGCGCTGAAGCGGTTCAAGTTTATCACGCGTAGGGCGTCGTCGATAGAGCCCGGGGTTTTGCTCATACAGTGGACCGCGGAATGGGATGGGGTGACGTTTGGGAAAAAATTGAGCAACCTCTTGCTCTCGTCCATGCACGAGGGCGCGGTGCAGAAGCTGGTCGAGGGAGCGTCCGAGTCAGCGGCCGCGAACGAGAGCGAGCGACGACGGGACATGAAGTGTCGACTGTTCGGACGGACGACGTACAAGGTGAATCCGGACGGGATGATCGTCAGTCGTCTCGATAGGGTGGACTTTCGCACCGACCCGGAGCCGGGGAGTCAGTCCGAGGACATGCCGGTTTTCGTGACCCCGGCGGAGGAGGAGCAGGAGCTCGAGCGCCTTGCCGAGGAGACAGCGGTAAACATGTTTTACAACACCTTGTGTCCACCCGAAAAGAACGAAACTTCGTGGTTCTTGGACGTGCTCATCGAGTTGGAGTGGCAGAGCTTTCAGCGACAAATGGGCGACACGACGTCCGTCATATCCAGGGAAGAGTACGTCAACGTCGTTTACGCCGTGATTGCGAGCGCCATCGCGGCTCCGATTTTTTTCTTCGTAGGCTTGACGTTGCTGGTGTTTTCTCCCGACCAAGGCACGGACCCAAATTCGTTGGACGCGGCTTTCACCGCGGCGCCGCTCACGGGAGCGAATGGTTCGCCGCTGTGGGGCGCGGACGTTTTCCTCGATCTGTACAACAGCAAGATCGGGGTGTAGATCATCAAAAAATCGAATCGTTTTTGTCATCTCGCGATCGCGCGGGAGAGACGCGGGAGAGATGTTCAAAGAGGGAAGGAATAACACTTCGATACTTACATTTTTGCGCGACGGTGAATCACTGAATACGCGCAAGCTAGCACTCGCATCACCACATCGGGACGAACATTTTGAAATCAGAGTTCCATCGACTTTTTCAAATCACCACAGAAGCGGCGTGAAGTTCTCCGGAACGCTCCACTTATCCTTTGGCAATCTCTGATAGACCCCAACCGTGAGATGCGATCGTCGTCTCGCCGGCGTGTTCATGTACGCCTCGTACGCCTCCTTACTCGCCCACGTCTGCTCGAACGCGTACTCGTTCGCCCTAAGCTTCACCAACGCCACCGCACTCGCCCCGCACTCCTTCGCCACCCGCACCCGCAGCGCCATCTCCTCCTCGAATCGCTTCACGACGGCGCCGTCGCCCGATGGAATCACAAACTCATTTCGCGCCTCGTACCCCCCCGACGCCG
This sequence comes from Ostreococcus tauri, assembly GCF_000214015.3. Taxonomy (NCBI): domain Eukaryota; kingdom Viridiplantae; phylum Chlorophyta; class Mamiellophyceae; order Mamiellales; family Bathycoccaceae; genus Ostreococcus; species Ostreococcus tauri. The sequence goes on along the minus strand of NC_014428.2, from coordinate 537,333 downwards.
TCTTCCCCGCCCGCGCGCGCACGCGTCGTCGCTCGACCCGCGTCGCACCCGTCGCCCACGACGCGCGCGCGCGCGCGCTCGCCACCGCGCGCATCGCTCGCCGTCGCGCACTCGCGCCCGACGCGCGTCGTCCCGCGTCGATCGATCGCCTCGTCGTCCATCGGTGGGTCGATCGGTGCGTCGATCGATCGTCCATCGGTGCGTCGATCGGTCGTCGATCGGTGGGTCCATCGGTCATCCATCGATCGTCCATCGGTCGTCCATCGATCACCGCGATCGCGCGCGACGGGGGCGGGTCGATCGGGGTGTGGGTGCGATGTGTGTGGGCGAACAGTGCGCGACGATCGCGACCTCGGGCGGTGGGAATTGAAAATGCCCCGCGCGTCGGCCCGATCGCGCGCGCGCGGTCGACCCCGCACACGCGCGCGCGTCGAAGCGCGCGGTCGCGATCGGTGGCATGCGCGCGAGCGTCACCGCGCGCGCGCTCGGGCGCGATGGGCGCGCGAGCGCGCGTCGGGGCGAGCGGGGGGAAGATGTGCGCGATCGGGCGAATGACGGGCGATTGGGAATTCGCTCGCGATCGTGGACGGAGGACGATGGGCAACGACGGGCGACGGTCGCGCGGGTGATGCGAATGGGAAGCGTGCGTGAAGGTCGAGGGCGCCGTGAGCGCGCGGCGGTGGTGCATGCGTCGCGTGGGAAGGGGCGAGACGCGTCGACGCGCGTCGGTGGCGTCGGCTTGGGGTACGCGGATCAAACGGGCGACGACGATAAGGATGACGAAGGGTTCGTCGTCGCGCCGGGGGACGAGGATTTGATCATTCCGCCCACGACAGAGGAAAATGCGATCGAGAAGGGACGAGAGTTGTCGCTGTGGGCGGCGCTCGCGACGTGCGCGGTGATGTACTCTGTCCCGTATGGATTCGTGCGGTGGAACTTGCACACGCTTGCGCCGCTGGTGTGGTACGAGCTCGGGGGGGCGACGTTCATCGGTACTCTGATGGCGATGCCGTTCCTGTCCGCCATCGGCTATCCGGCGGCGAAGTATGAGCTCAACATGCCCATCTTGGCTCGTTCGAGTTTTGGGATTTGGGGGGCAGAGTTCGCCGACGCGTGCCGGGCAACGCTCGGGTTTCTACTCTACGCCGTGCAGACCCTCGTCGGGGGAGAGGCCGTATTCGGATTGTTCAAGGCGACTTTCGTTGCGCGGAGCATTGAGAGCGATGTGGCTGTGAGGGCGATCTCGTACGCGACATTCTGGATAGTGCAGCTTGCGATTTCCCTCCGCACGGTTCCGTCGACCAGGCTTCTCGGTTCTGGTAAAACAGTCCTGGCTCTCGTGGCCGGTTTCGCCGCCTATGCATTCCGTGAGGGCATTCCTCAGACCGCGGTTGGCTCCCTTATTTCGGCTGGTTTACCCGGACCGGTGCCGGATGAATTTTGGAAGCACGCTTGGCTCATGGTGGGTGTGTGGGTGACGCTGGCGGCCGTCTATCCTGATTACACCGCACACATCAAGGGCTCCAGAACCGCCCCCATCGGGCAATTTTTCTGGCTTCCCATACTGTCTGGATTGCTTGCCATCGTCGCGGCGGCCATTGCTCAAGCACCGAAGCCTGTTTTGTTCGCTTCCATCGCGATTGCTTCACTCGTCACCAACAGTGCAGCAAACGTTGTCGGGCCGCAAGCGTACATGCAGGAGTTTTCGCTTCCTTGGGCGAAAAAGAAGAATTATTTGGGTGGTACAATTTCTTCCAAGCAAGCTGCGCTCATCATCACCTGTGCGGTGGGATTGTTCGCGCCCGCTCAATTGATGTGGCAGCAAGTCGTAGCTGCTGCTTCATGGATCATCGGCGTCGGTTCGCTTTTGGTTTCTCCCGTCCTCGGTGTGATCCTGTGCGATTTCTGGCTCATGCGAGCCGGTAAGTTATCGCGCAAGGCGATGCAGACGCGTGATAAGAAGGGGCCGTACTGGTTTTTCCGAGGCGTGAACCCTCGGGCGATGATCGCGATTGGTGTGGCGGCAGCGCCAAACTTGTTCTCTCTTCTTTCGGGTGTGTCTTACTTGATTGAAGCCGGCGCTTTTTCGGGTTCTGGGGCATTTTACACGTACGTCGTCAACATGGAATACGCGAGTATCATTGGTGCCGTCATTGCCTTCGTCGTATACCTCTTCATACACTTGCTTGAGTTGAAACCAGTCAAGTTGCGTGAGGTCGCATCTTCCATCGGTGAAGCGTCCGGTACTCTCACCACGTCTGTCATGTACAGCATTGACGGACGCACGAAGACGACTAAAATTGTCACGAGAGAAAAGGTGAACAAGCGTATCGCTCGTAAGCGCGAGGAGTTGCCCGATGAGCAGTATCGGGATGGAATCGATGCTGCGGAACGCAAACTGCGCAAGGATGAAGACAAACGACGTAAGGCTGCGGAGGACGCTCTCCAAAAGGCTGTCGAAAATGAGGCTGAGCTGCGCCGTAAGGAGAACCAGCGTCGTCAGCGTGAGAAGGATCGAATCAACAAGCTCTACGATGAGTGCGAAGCGATTTACTCCGAGGAGATCATCACCACGAAGATCATCACAGAGACTAAGAAGGGCGAGCTGAACGACCTCATGGGACCTGACGGTAATGGTGAAATGACCGTTGCCAGGCTGAAGACGGAAATCGAACGCCGTCGTGAAGAAATCGATCAGATGCGCGCCAACATCGTTCGGCGACGTCAACAGGGCGAGTTGGAAGTGCAGAACGCGAAAAGAGCGTTCGAGGCTGCAAAGGGGCAAGAGGCTGAGCTGAGGCAGAGATTTGACGCGGAAACTCGTACTCTCTTGGAACGTGAATCACGATTGCAGGACGACGAAAATCGACGTCGTGCTGAAGCTGAATCTAAGTTGCAACGGACGCGCGACCAGCTTGCTTCCGATCGTGCCGCTGAAGAAGCTCGTAGACGAGCTTGGGATGATCAACATGCCCGTGAACTTGATGAAGAACGTCGTCTCCAAGACGCTGAAGAGCTTCGACGGGAACAAGCCCTCGAAGACATTAGACGCGCGGTGGATGATGAACGCGCTCGTCTCGAACGCCAAGAACAAGATCGTCAAGCAGCGGAGGAACGTCGCCGTGAGGAAGCTCTGAGGAAACTTCGCGACATGGAGGCAGAAGAGTTGAGACGGCGGGAGCAGGAAGATAAGCGTCGCCGCGACGCCGAGGCTGAGATCGCCGCTCTTAAGAACTCAATCGTCAATTTCGAAAAGGAATTTATGGATCGACGCGCCGCTGCGGATGCTGATGCTGATAGGCGTAAGCAAGAGATGGAAGCTGCTCTGAGGGCGGAGGAGATTCGTGCGGCGAACGCACAGGCTGCGATGCGTGCAGCGGCAAAGGCTGAAGCTGATAGACGCAAGTCTGAAGATGATGAGCTCGTCACGAAGAAACGCGCGCTTGAGGAGTTCAAGCAACAAGGCATGCGTCTCAAGGACGAGGAAGAGAACCGTCGTCAGAAGTACGTCCAAGAGTTGGCTCGCATCAACGCCGAGGAGGCAAGGCGTATTACCAGTGCTGACGTGGCTCACAAGGCCCAACTTGAGCAGATCGCAATGCTCGAGGAAGCGGAAAAGCGTAAGATTGCTGATGAAGATCAACGACGCGAACGCGTAGCGGCTCAAGCTGAAGCTGCGGAAGAAGCTGAACGTAGGAAACGAGAATCTGAGGACGCTAGGCGACGCGCTTACGATGATGCTGCACGAGCAGCGCGCAATGAAGAAGATCGGCAGCGCGCGGAAGAAGACCAACGTCGTGAAGAGAACAAACGTCGCGAAGAAGAACTCGCGAGAGAAGAAGAGCTCAAACGACAAGAGGAAGAGCTGCGTCAAAAGGAACAGGAAAAGGCTAACTTGATCTTCAACTCTCAGGAGGGTCTTAGACGCACGATGGAAGACAACCGTCGCATCAACTTCATGATTGATAAGGATAACTTCAAGACAAGTGAACAGTTGCAACGCGAAGCTGAAGACGCGCGACGAGCACAGGCCAAGAAAGATCTGGCCGATGCTGCGGAAGCCGAACGTCGAAAGCGCGAGGAAGAAGAACGCCGTCGACGAGAGGCTGATGCTCAGGCCGCCGAGGCTGCCCGAAAGGAAGCTGATCGAATTGAAGCTGAAAATCGCAGACGCACCATGGCGGAACAAAGACTGCGCGACATGGAGCAAAAGGAACAGCGTTTGCGTATGGAAGCTGAGAATAAACGACGCGCGCAGGAAGCCGAAAATCGCATGAGGAAGGAGGTTCTCGAGCGGGCCATCGCAAGCGAGAAGGAACGTCAACTTCGTGCCCAGGAAGAGCTCAAGCGGCGTAAGGAAGAAGAGGAACGCATCCGAAACCGAGAAGATCAACGCCGAGATGACTGGGAACGAGAACAAGCTCGCCGAGATGCAGAAGAGAAGGCTCGTCGCGAGAAGGAAGATTCCAGAGCTCGCGAGGCTGAAGATGCTATCCGTAAGGCAGCTGAGGCGGAGCGACAGAAGATTGCAGAAGAAGAGGCTAGACGAAACACCGAGGAGGAGCGAATCACCAAGATTCGCAACGATGAAGCCTCTGCGTGGGCTTCCGAGCTTGCTCGTCGTGAAGCATTCAAGAATGAGCTTGGTGCTCGACAACGAGCTGAAGAAGAGCTTCGAGCATCTGAGGATCGTAGACGCGCTGATCACACGAACGAACTGAGCAGGAAGCGCCAAGAAATCGATGACTTCATGCGCGAGATCGAACGCCGTCGTCGTGAAGCTGACATTGCGGCGAAGACCGCTCTACAAAATGAAGCTGAACGAGTCGCGGAGTTCCGAAAGGCTCGGGAAGAAGCGATCGCAGAGGATTCCCGATTGCGTTCTGAAGATGCCACGCAACGTCAACGTGAAGACGCCAAACTGTTGCAGATGCGCGAGGATCTCAAGAAGCTCGTTCGCAACGAAGCCATGCGTCGCGCAGAGGAAGAAGCTCGACGAAAGGCGTGGGACCAGAAAGATGCAGCCCAAAAGAAGATCGACGAAGACTTGATTGCCAAAGAAGACGCCCGACGCGATCGTTTCAGAGACGAACTTCCCGACATTCTCGATCAATTCAGAGCAGAGCTTGAGGCGAAGGAGGAATTCGTGCGAACTCAAGAAGAGATGCGCCGCAAGCAAGCCGCGGATCTCATCGCGCAAAAGGAAGCCGCGGAGAAGCAACGTCGAGCTGATTTCGATGCAACATGCGAACGAAAGCAGAAAGAGATTGACGCATTCGCCGCGAAGATCAAAGAGTTGTTTGACAAGGAAGAAGCACGACGCGCCGACTTCAAGCGTATCATGGAACAAAGACAACGCAAGGACGACGCTCGACGACTCGCTGCTTCGTCTCCCATGGCCATCGATAACATGATTCAGAACCTTCAGGCTTCCATCAGTGAGATGGAGGGACAACTTCAAATAATGATTCCGGAACTTCAATCGCTTGAAAAGGCTGCAGCGCAAAGCTACGAGGATTTCAAGTTGCGTCGCTCTCAATCCGAAATGGCTATTCAACGTACTGTTGTTGAGGAGCAAACTAGAACCGCGAATGAAGATGCTCGCCATGCGGCTGTGTGCGAAGAGGCGGACGCGGCGGTTCGTACTGAGCGCCTCCTCCGAGAAGAAGAAGATGCGCGCAGAAAGGTTGCGGAGATGCGAATCAAGCAACTTGAAGCTGAACTTGCGGCTATCATTGCCGAGATTGACGCTAGACGCCTTGCGTGGACCGCGGAGACCTTAGCCCGGACAGATTCGGAGATGAGTCTCAGGCAATCTGAAGACTCGCGCCGTTTCTTCTCCGTGTCCGAAAGTGCTGATGCCATGTTCCAAGAATCTGCTTCGATCAGCATAGAGGAAATCCGTCGTTCCGAGGCCGAGGCGGCTGCCGCACGTGCGGAAGAATTGCGTATCGCGACGGAAAAGGCTGAGGAAGAGCGCAAGGCTGCCTCGGAAAGGCGTAAACAGCTAGCAATGGACGAAGAAGAGAGTCGTCGAGCCGCCGCGAAGCTTGCGCGTGATGACATGAAGAAGCAACAGGAGCTCGAGAGCAAAGCTGAACAGGCACGCAAGGCCAAGGAAGAGGCTGATAAGGAGGCGGACGAGAAGGCTAAGAAGGATGCGGAAGAAGCTGCAAGGGCTGCCAGACTGGCCAAGGAAGAAGCTGCCAAGGCTGCCAAACGCGAGGAAGAGGAAAAGCGTCGACTTGAAAAGGAGCGAGAGGAGATGCGTAAGCGTGCCGAGCAGGAAGCCGCCGAAGCCAAGAAGCGTGCAGATCGTGAGGCTGCGGAACGTCGTAAGGAAGAGGAACAGGCGAAGAAGCAAGCGGAAGCGGCGAAGAAGGCTGCGGAAGAAGCTCGGCGAAAGGAAGTAGAGTTAGCGAAGCGCAAGGCTGAGGAAGAGTCCAAGGCAGAAGCAGAAGCGAAGGCTGCCAAGGCCAAGGCAGAAGCAGAAGCGAAGGCTACCAAGGCCAAGGCTGAGGCAGAAGCCAAGGCCAAGGCTGAGGCAGAAGCCAAGGCCAAGGCTGAGGCAGAAGCCAAGGCCAAGGCAGAAGCAGAAGCCAAGGCTGCCAAGGCCAAGGCAGAAGCAGAAGCCAAGGCCAAGGCAGAAGCAGAAGCCAAGGCTGCCAAGGCCAAGGCAGAAGCAGAAGCCAAGGCCAAGGCAGAAGCAGAAGCCAAGGCCAAGGCTGAGGCAGAAGCCAAGGCCAAGGCTGAGGCAGAAGCCAAGGCCAAGGCAGAAGCAGAAGCCAAGTCTAAGGCTGAGGCAGAAGCCAAGGCAAAGGCTGAGGCAGAAGCCAAGGCAAAGGCTGAAGCTGATGCCAAGTCTAAGGCTGAGGCAGAAGCCAAGGCGAAGGCGGAAGCCGAAGCGGCGAAGCAGGCTGCTGCATCGACTGAAACTGCTTCCAAGACGTTAACCAAGGATGATCGTACGAAGAGTCTCCAAATCAAGCTTGAACGATCTCAATCGATCGAGGAAGTCCAAGAGGTCGTTGCTGAGCTCTCTGCCGACGACGACCCGATCGCCGCCACAATCATTCTCCAAGGTGCATCCAACTTGGAGGCCGCCGCGCGAGCGCTCGCCCAATTGTGGCGCGTGAATGACACTAGAGGTGCAGAAGCGCTCATGGGTCTCGAGCTAACCCGTGCCGCCACGCTCATCGACATCATGGTTGAAAATCTTGGTGATAACGAACCTGCCATTAGTTTGGTGAACATGTCCGAGCCAGGACGCATGGTCGGCGTCGCCGAGTTCGCAATGCCTTACTACTTGCGAAGCGTCGTGTACAACGGTGTTGAAATTCTCCGAGTTGTGTCACAACGTAATGTCAAGGTGGCCAAGATTATTTATGCCGGCTTGGAGAAGGAAGAGCAAGTTAGCATATTGCGCCGCTCAAGCCTTGGCTTTGGCGCTCGACCGGGCGTCGAGAAACCGGAAGAAAAGCCTGATCCGGACCTCAATCTTGCTGCTGTGCTCCTGACTGGACTTCCTCCGTCCGCCGCGGTGGAGGTGCTGCGCACGTTCAGCACTTCAGGCGTGAAGCAGGGAAGCCCGAAGTGGAAGCGTCGCCAAGACGTCATCGTCCAGGTGCTCAATGAATGCAAGAACATTGGCCCTGGCGAGGACGCCATCGCCGATCTCATTCGTGACAGACTCAAGCTCTAATCATGTCTCCAACTATTTCGCGCAAGACACTAGCACCGCATGTCAAAAAGAGTATTTAAACACAATGGGATGGCTAGACGTTCTCGACGCGTCTTCACGTTCAAACGCTCCCTCAGAAGACCCACACCCAATCCTCACTTCAAGGCGTCGTCGCCCGACGTCACATCGCTCTCGCGACGCGAATGGTGCTCTCGCACCGCTCGCACGACGAGAACACGCCCACGAGCGATCGCGCGGGCGTCCGCGACGACATCTTATTTCGCTCGAAGCTTCACGCCACCCCGAGGTCTAAGCTCTTCGCCGACCCTCCGAGCGCGCCCCGGGCGAGCGGCACGCTCGGGGCGGCGCCAGAGAGGGAGTTATCTACGCTCGAACGTTGTGAGCGCGACCACGGACGCGTGGGGGTGGGACGGGACGAGATCGATCACTTGACGCCGGTGCTCGCGCCGGGCGGCGCGCTGGACCGAGGTTCTCCTTGGAGCGAACGCGCGGCGTACGCGAGAGCGCATCCGTACGCGATCCCGCCAAGGCGCTTGGGGCCGTTCGAGGACGTTGCGGGGGTGAGCGGGCGAAGCAGAGCGCTGGAGAGGTCGAAGACAATCACGGACGACGGACGAGAGGCGAGGCGAGAGGCGCGCGAGTCGGCGTGGAGACGAGCGAGCGCCGTGGGGACGCCCAGAGCGGCTGGGAGCGGAGCGATCGTGTATAGAGGATACGGTGGATCGACCATGGGAGGGGCGCCGAGCGGACTCATGGACACGGATGGTGAGAGAGGATATGGCGGCGCGGCGACATTCAAGAGATTCGGGGCGGTAAACATCTTTGGACACGCGCTGAAGAAGTACGTGAGCAGCGTGAAAAAGTGGGACGATGCAGGAAGCTTGGAGCGCTTCAAGTCGATGATTTCGTCATTCGAGAACGGCACGATGGTGGGGCGGGCGCACGCGGAGGCGCTTGAGTGGGAACGTTCAAGGCAGCGCACCGCATCCCGCGAACCAGTGGAGTCTCTTTCTGCCAAGCATTCGGCGACGATACGGGACATGCAAGAGAGTCTAAGGCTTAGACGGGAAAATCTTCGTCAAGTTCTCTCGTCCTCCACCGCGAGCGCTCTAGACGAACAGTTGGAGCGCTTGACCGTGGAAGCACAGGAGGCCAAGGTGAAGCGACTTCGCGAAAAGGCCGCTAGAAAGTTTCTCAAGCCTCTCACCGCGACCCAACTCGAGGCTGTGAAAGATGCGTTGCGCGCTCCATCGAGTAAAATCCTAGCGAAGGCCTCGTTTGTTGGTCAGGGCGCCCTGGAGGCGACAGGAAAAGACATCGCCACCCTGAAAAAGGGGACATGGTTAAACGACGAGGTGGCAAATTTCGCCATTGGCATGCTCTCGCGTCGCGTGATGGAGAGCAGGTCCGAGGGCGAGACGCAGCCCAGAGCGCACTTTTTTAGCACCTTTTTCATCAACAAGCTGTACCAAGACAGCGGGCGGTACGAGTATTCAAACGTGCGACGATGGACGCTTCCAAAACGGCTCAAGTACGACGTCTTGCGCTGCGAGAAGATTTACGTTCCCGTACACCAAGCCGTACACTGGGTGCTAGCCGAGATAGATGTTCGCGAGAAACGAATAAGTTATTACGATTCACTGCTCGGCGAGTCCGCGGTGACTGTGAAGAACCTCAAGCGTTGGATTTGCGACGAGGCGAAGAACAAGCTCGACGAGGAATGGGACCCGGACGAGTGGGAGGAGTGCTACCCGAAATCGATCCCTCTGCAGAAGAATGGATGCGATTGCGGTGTATTCATGATCAAGTACGCAGAGTACCTCTCCTCCGACGCCGAGCTCGCATTTTCGCAGAAGCACATGGACTACTTCCGCGACAGGCTCGTCTCTGACATTCTCGACGTCGGCGTCGACGACGACGCGTGAGTTCAATGTTGTAACGCGCCTAGATCACCCGTTAGCCACAAAACGTCATCCCCACGTAAATAAAACTCTTTCCCTTTGGCACAGCTCGCTATTAATTATTAATTACAACCATCGCGGTCGACGCGTCTTCTCCCCTCGAAGACGCTTTCATTCGTACAGTCATTCCGCCGACGACATCCCCGTCCCACCTCACCGAGCGAACGCGTTCGCCTTCACCATCGCGCCCACGCGCTTCACCCTCACGCCCGCTTCGCCTTCCCGCGCGCGAGTTCGTCCTCGCCTTCGTCGCCCTCCGTCGCCACCCCCCACGGCAGTCGCGCGCGCCATTCCTCGGGAAACCACCGCTCGCCGTAGTAATACAGCGCGGCGCCGCCGAGGGAGACCTTCACGGCGCCGATCCCGCACGCGATCGCGATCGCGGTCACGAGCTCCATCGCTCGCGCTCTCGCG
>NC_014428.2:509932-527236 GCF_000214015.3 Ostreococcus tauri | reverse complement strand
CGCGCGCGACGACGCCGGACGACGACGCGTCGACGGACGGCGCCGGGCGCGCGCGCGCGCGAGGTCTCGACCCGCGCTCGATCGTCCCTCGCGCGCGGGCGACGGGCGCGCGCGCGGGGACGACGCCGAGGTGGGTGCCGGGCGACGCGCGGGAAAATTCGTCGAACGATCGACCGCGTCGACGGACGGTGACGAGAGACGTCGAGGCGCGGACGACGCGCGTTGGGACGGCGTGAGCATCGACGGGGAGACGCGGGACCGCGGAGGGGGAAGGGACGGCGCGCGCGCGGGGTGATCGAGGGGGATGGCGCTCGGGAGGAGCTGCGCGCGCGGCGTCGCGGGGACGTCGGCGCGGAGGACGACGAGGGGGAAGACGGGACGGGTGAAGCGAACGCGGGTGGGTGTTGGACGATGGTGCGTCGGTGAGAGAGGTGAGAGGGCGTGGTCGGGGGATTCGGGCGCGCGAGGAGGGGGAATGCGCGGGCGAGCCGTTGGCGGCGTGGACCTCGACGCGTACGAGCCCAAGTACGTGCGCGAACCCGTGCCGGTGTATGTGATGCTTCCGCTGAACGTCGTGACGAATGAGGGTGAGGTGGATGATCGAGCGGGGCTAGAGCGCGGTCTTCGAGCGCTGAGCGAAATCGGCGTCGAGGGCGTTATGATCGACGTGTGGTGGGGCATCGTCGAACGCAACGGACCCAAGAAGTACGATTGGGCGGCGTATCGCGAGATCATCGACATGATCAAAGCGGAGGGGTTGAAGGTTCAAGCGGTGATGTCGTTCCACGCTTGCGGAGCGAACGTCGGTGACGTGGTTGAGATCCCTCTTCCGGACTGGGTGCTCGAAGCCGGCGAGAAGGATGCGGACTTGTTTTTCACCGATCAGTACGGCTATCGTAACCCGGAGTGCATCTCGCTCTGGGCCGATAACGCTCTGACTTTGGCCGGACGAACACCCATGAACACGTACAAAGACTTTATGGTCAGCTTCAAAAAGACGTTCAAGGAAGAACTCGGGACAACTTTAACCGAAGTCGCCGTTGGGTGCGGACCGTGCGGAGAGCTGAGATACCCAGCGTATCCGGAGAACAAATTCGCTCAAAAGGCGTCGCAGTGGCGATTTCCCGGCATCGGGGAGTTCCAATGTTACGATCAACGAGCGCTCGTGTCACTCGCTCGTGCGGCTTCGGAAGCCGGACACATCGAGTGGGGCGGATCGGGTCCGCACGACACAGGCGGTTACAACAATCTACCGTACGAGACCGGGTTCTTTAGGTATGACGGAGGGAGTTGGGACTCGGATTACGGTCATTTCTTCTTGGAATGGTATTCACAAGAGCTCGTCAACCATGGCGACCGAATGCTCGAGATGACGAAAAAAGTTTTCAAGAACAAAGGAGTCACGCTCGCTATCAAGTGTGCGGGAGTGCACTGGTGGTATAACACCCGCTCGCACGCCGCTGAACTTACTGCGGGATATTTTAACACTCGCGCAGGGAACATGACGCCCGAGCGGGATGGATACGCGCCAATCGTTCGCGTTTGCCAGAAACATGGCGCTCGCCTGAACTTCACGTGCGTCGAGATGTACGATAGCGATCATCCATGGTATTGCTATTGTGGACCCGAGGGGCTCTTGCGCCAGATACGATCCGCTTGTGCGCGCTTTGAGGTGCCGTTTGCGGGAGAAAACGCACTTTGCCGTTTCGATCAGGTAGCCTTCGACAAAATCATCAAGAACTGCGCGGGTGAGGGTAACGACGAGGAAATGTGGCGAGAGGGGACAATACTCCCACCGATGGCGTGTTTTACGTTCTTACGATTCAACTCCGAACTCTTCTCTCCCGGCGCTTTTGAGTCATTTAGAATCTTTGTCCAGCGCATGCGCGACGAAACCGGCTTACTGGACACTTCCGTGCCCGGTGAGGGAGGTAAGTCGTCGGCCGGCGAACACATCTCGTCTGAGTCGCGCGTACAGCTCGGGCTGTAAATTTTGCGAACTATGCATTATGTACCAAACTTCAATACGTGGGAGCAAAAGAATCGCTCGCGTATCTTGTAATTTCATCACTGATTGGTTTCTAGACTTTTGACGATTACAAATAACGACCGAGAACGAAGGCAAAGATTGCCGTGAGCAAAATGTGAAGTAGCGTGAAACCCTTTTGAATCTTACCACCCCGCTTCATCATCAAGTTCAAGTCATTGGTCAAAGCCTTGTTTCGCGCGGACAGAAGCGCCACGTCGCGCGTGAGACGCGCTTGCGCTTGCTCCGCGGTTTCGTTCGCCGGAGGCGCGGGCAGAGTGACCTCCTCGGCCCCCTTGCCGATCGCAACGTACTTCACTCGAAGCCTAGTCTCGTCGATCTTCGCATCCGATCGCGAAAACAGCTCCGCCACGTCCTTCGAGTCCCCACTCTTGGTGACCTGAACAAGAAATTTATCCTTGCACGCGTTGAAGTCCGCCGGTATCTCGCGATGGGCTTGCATCATCACCATCACTTTGATATCGGCCCCGGGCTCGATGATCCCCGTGTTCGGTTTGACGCAATACTTCTTCGGCGACGTCGTCTTCACCTTGAACGCCATCTTGTCCCCGGTTGGATTCTTCAACGTCATCTCCGAAGAGCACTGCTTCTTAAGCTCGACTGCGCGTTCACGAAACGATCAATATTCTCCGTCAGTCACTCGCCCTCTCCCACGCCCATCGCTCTCCCATCATCGTCCATCGCGTGTTCGACGCGCGCGATCGTCTCGCCGCGCGTCTCTCGAGATCGCGCCTCCGTCCACCCCCCGCGTTCGCCCCTAGCCACCCCTACCCCCTCCATCCCGCGTTCAACCGGTACCGCGGCACACGCGCGTCGTTCACGAACGCACAGTCGAACGGGAGCTCGCCCGAGGGCACAATCACGACGGAATCGTTCGCCATGACGTGCTGGAAGATTTAAACGTCCGAGCCTCTCAGCCGTCTCCCGCGCCGCGTCGCGTTCGCCCACCGTCCGCGCGCGCGCGATCCCGATCGAGCGCGCAGACGCTCGAGTTCGAAGCGCGAGCTCGACCGTCGGTCGCGCTCGACGAGTGACGACGACCGCGAGGGGGGCGCGGAGACCACGACGTGCGCCGAACGCACTCCGCGTGAGTGCGGACTCGTTGAGAGTCATCGGGCGGCGGGCGGCGCGCGAGGACGACGCCGCGAGAAGCGACGCGCGAGGCGAGGGCCGAACGTAAACGGTAGAGCGTAGATCATTATCAATAACTCGAGCGTTCGTCGACGATTGAGGATGAGCGAGTGGGTGAAAGAGCTCGCGAGACGCGACGGAACGCGAGAGCGGAGAACGGAAGGCTTAGGCGCACCACGTTCGGGGGTTCTTGAACGCGTCCAGGGCGTCGGCCTCGCGAGAGCCCGGCGCCGGATTGTGATCGTACTGGAACTCGCAGTAACGCGGGAGAGACATGAGGATGGACTCGATGCGACCACCCGTCTTGAGGCCGAAAGTCGTGCCTCGGTCGTAGACGAGGTTGAACTCGACGTAGCGACCGCGGCGCATTTGCTGCCACGCGCGTTGTTCCGGGGTGAACTCGTCATCTTTGTGCTTGGCGACGAGCGGGACGTACGCCGGAACGACGGCACCCGCCATGTCTGTCGCGAAGGCGAGGAGATCGTCCTTGCTGCGGTCGTTCATGTCGTCGAAGAAGACGCCGCCGACGCCGCGTCGCTCGCCTCGGTGCTTGATCATGAAGTAATCGTCCGCCCATTGCTTGAACTTGGGGTAGAAATCCTTATCATGCTTATCGCACGTGTCCTTGAGCGTTTGGTGGAAGTAAGAGACGTCTTCATCGAAAATGTACGACGGCGTCAAGTCGGTCCCGCCGCCGAACCACCAGGCGCGCGGCGCCCCGGCGGCGCCCTTCGGAGCGTCCGTCTCAAAGTAGCGGTAGTTGAAGTGCACCGTCGGCGCCATCGGGTTGTGCGGGTGCATAACAGAGGAGATACCCGCCGCAAAGAACGGAATCATCTCCTTCGACGCGCCCTCTTCGCCCGTCGCCGCGCGATACGCCTCGGGCGGCATTTGTCCGTACACCACCGACACGTTCACGCCAGCCTTTTCGAACACGTTCCCATCTTGGAGCACTCGAGAGATCCCACCGCCTCCCCCAGGTCTCGTCCACGCGTCCTCATGGAACGGCTTCCCATCCAACTCGGAGATCGCCGCGCAGATCTCATCCTGCGCCGCGCGAATCATCTTCTCAAACCTCGCCCGCATTTGCGTATCGTCCCCCGCCTCCGACGCCCCCTCTCGCAGCAGCGTCGTCGGCGCGCGATCAATCTTCACTTCATCCTCGATCCCTTGCGCCGCCGCGCGCGCGCCCATTCGAATCCCACGCACCGCCGTCGTCCGCGCCACCGCGCGATGGCGCCGCGCTCGAGGTTTATCCGCAACCGTCCATCGCGCGAGCGCTCGCGCGTCGAACGCGCGCGCGTTCGACGTCATCCCGCCCCGCTATCGCTCGAAGAATTCGTCCTCGTTCGTTCACGATATCGCGGTCGACGCGCGCGCGCGTGTGCGGGGTCGTCGTCGACGGCGACGCGATCGCGCGCCGGGGGCGATCGGTCGCCCCCGTCGGACTGTTCGCCCACACAGGACGATCGCGCGCCATCGCGATTGCGTCCAACACCCGATCTCTTGGACAGATGTCTCTCGCATCGACGCGTCGTGAGTCGTGCGTCGTGCGATCGGTCGCCCCCGTCGGACTGTTCGCCCACACAGGACGATCGCGCGCCATCGCGATTGCGTCCAACACCCGATCTCTTGGACAGATGTCTCGCATCGACGCGTCGTGAGTCGCGCCGTGTCCCCGGCGGGGGCGCGGTATCTACGACCGGGTGTTCGTATGCCCCGTGGCGCGGAGTCACGACGCGTCGATGCGAGACATCGTCCCCGATCGCGGATCGCGTCGACGTCCCGATCGATCGCGGATCGCGATGGCGTCGATCGATGTGAAGTACGAGACGACGCGCGTCCGGAGAATGTCCACGTCGGCACCGATTGCGGTCGCGCGCGACGCGGCGCCGACGCCGCGGACGCGCGCGCGCGACGGCGTGGACGACGGCGCGGTGGACGACGGCGGTGGAGCGCGGGACGGTGGACGCGCGTCGGCGGGGGGGACGACGGTCGCGCGGGACGGGATCGGGATCGACGGCGACGCCTCGGCGCGCGCGCGCGGTCGACGCGCGGTTCAACGCGCGGTGGTCGGGCGATGGGGTTCTTCGCGAGACGACGGGAGAAGCGGGCGGCGAAGAAGGCGGGGCGAGGGACGAGCGATGTCGACGGGCGCGAGCGCTCGACGGAGACGAATGGGACGAATGGGACGCGCGGGACGCGCGGGACGAACGGCGCGGGGTCGGGGCTCGACGTCGAACGAGGGCTGGAGGATTGGTTCGACGGGGAATTGCAGATGAATTCAGGGAGTGAATCCCTTCACGCGAGATCTCTGCGACGAAGGTCGGCGGACCTGCACAGACGACTCGAATCTCTCGGCGTCTCGGCGTCGACGAAGGGGCTCGTGAACGAGGCGGTGGAGAACGTGATCGCGGTCGCGGGTGACGCCTATTCCGAGGGTAAAGGCACGTGGGAGCTCGGGGTGTATCGAACGCTTCATCAAAGCGTTCGTCGCCTCCTCGTCGAGCGCGAAGATGGTGCGTCGAACGCGCTACCGAACGCCGACGCAGATATCCTGCAAGCGATCAACAAAGCTGTAACGATGGTTGACGCGTTACTGTTGAAACTGCACGGAAAGACGGAAGCGAGTAAAAACGCGGTTGACCTGCTCGACCCGATTGCCCAGGGATTCGTCACGCAGTTTTTTCAAGAGCAGACGATTCAACCAGTCGTGTTAGCGCGACAGATGGTGCAGGTTTCTCTGGCAATACGACACGACTCGTCACACTTGAGGACGTCGTTGTCTTGGGGTCGACAGAGTTCGCAGAAGAGTGTGCAGTCCAGTATTACGACCGATTCGTCTTACGTGAGTCTACAATGCGAGGGATCCATCACCAGTTGGAGAAACTTTGACGTTCTTGCGTTCGCAAAGTGTTGCAACAATGAGGCAACGATCGGACCGTTAGAGAAGCTTTCGATGGAATTGTTCGAGTATTTTGACTTGTTTAAAACTCTTCCTTTGAAACGTTCATCCGTGAAACGGTTCCTGGCGGACATTGAAGTTTCTTATCGTGATAACGACTATCACAATGGCGTGCACGCAGCAGACGTCACGCAAGCGGCGGCGTATTTCATCGAAACTAGTCTACGAGATCAAATCGAACCGATACATATTTTTGCGTTGCTTCTCTCTGCCGTCGTTCACGATGTAGGTCATCCTGGGTTGAACAATGCGTACCTTGTCGCTCGTCAGACGGATGTAGCTGAGCGTTGGAATAACGTGAGCGTCAATGAGAACGGTCATCTGTACACCGCAAATACTCTGCTCAAGCAGTACGACGTCTTGAAGGATTTCGCCGATGATGATCGAGTGCTGGTGCTAAAGCTGCTGCAAAAGATGGTCCTGTGTACTGACATGGAAGTACACGCCGACCTGGTGAAGAAAGTCATCGAGGCCGTTGAACGAGAATTCGATAAAGAAGCCGGCTTGTTGAAACCAGTGAAAGAGTGGGGAGAAGTTTGGATCCCTCTCGCATTTGCGCTACACTGCGCTGATATAAGTAATCCCGCTCGGCCTTACGATTTAGCTCTTTACTGGGCGAACGCGATAGTTGAAGAGTTCTTCAAGCAAGGTGATCTTCAGCGAGGTTTCCAAATGTCAGTCCCAGGTTTCATGGACCGAAGACTCGCCTCGCCTGCGGGCACGCAGTCGAGTCAGCTTGGGTTCATAAAGGTCATCGTCAAACCATCGCTGGAGTTGTTGGATTCGTACATGCCTCAGGCGGCGGC
Source organism: Ostreococcus tauri (assembly GCF_000214015.3). NCBI lineage: Eukaryota > Viridiplantae > Chlorophyta > Mamiellophyceae > Mamiellales > Bathycoccaceae > Ostreococcus > Ostreococcus tauri. The sequence continues at coordinate 520,287 of NC_014428.2, read as the reverse complement.
CGAGTTGTTGAGCCACATTGAGACCAATATCGAGCGCTACGAAGACGACGTGAACAAAGCGCTCATGATGGACACAAGGACAGTGTGAGCGCGATTCTTGGAATAGCACAGCGACTTTGTGAACTACAACGTACATCAACTACAACGCCCATCTAAGCCTTTAAACCCATCTAAGCCTCACCCTGAATCAGTGGTGCGGTTTTATCTTTCCCTGGATGGTTTCGAATTTTGATGTGCCGAGTTTGCTCTGGATCAAACCCAGCTTCCACCGCTCCGTAAGTGGCCCATTTCGGGGTGCGCTCGATGTAATCTGCGGCTGTAAACTTCTCCCCCTTGACCACGAGACGTTGAAATTTATCGTAATTAATCCACGTGTACCACTCGTTATCAATCTTGTACTTATCCGTCCGAGCGAGCAAGATGCAGCACGAGTGAGCGTGCTCGCACGCCAACCCGTACTCTTCCTCTCCGTTTTCCCGTCTCCTCATATTGACGATTGCCTCTCCAAACTTGCAGACATCTTTGTGATAAGGGACGTTTTTCATTGTTAGCGACGATGTGTCGCTGCTTCCACAGAATGTCACTCCCTTGATCTCAATGAAGTCGGGTTGTCCAAGGTCGATGAGCTTGGCGTACTCAGCGATGTCCTCCATGTTGTAACCAGCAACGAGCGTCAAACGATACACGGTCCGCTGCTGCTTCATCTTCAACGACTTGAGTGAGTTCACGAATCGATCCCAATAATCTACAAAAAGTGGTCTGTCGACGGCCTTGAGCGTTTCTGGCGTCGCGGCATCTACTGAAACATATAGCTGAGTGATTGGGGGCAGGTCAACTATCGCCTCGGGGAACTGGGCATTCGTCACGAGAAACGTACTTATCTTCCGAGAATGCAGTTCACTGACAAATTTTGCAATCTCCGGGTACATGATAGGCTCACCGACCAGTGAAAGAGCGCAGTGCTTTGGCTCCATTCCTTCTGCAAGCTTCTCGGGTAAGACTCCCGGGACCCCTTTCATTTGCTTCACCATTTTGCAGTGTTCTGAAATAGCCTGCTCAACGAGCTCCAACGGTTCGTCCATCTTCCATCGCCATGATTTCCCAACTGGATTCGTGTGATGTCGCCAACAAAACGTGCATTTATTTGCACAAGCCAACGATGGTGTGGTCTCCATGCAGCGATGGCTCTCTATTCCGTAGAAGGTGTGCTTATAGCACCCTCCGCGACCCCGAAGCATCGCCTTTGTCCATCGACAGATCTTAACGCCAGAGTGAGAACCAAGAATCTTGTACCCTTGCTTCGTGAGCGCTCCTCTGAGAGCGGGCGTGACCATCTCTTTTGGCTCGCCTCCCTCATTCTCACCGATGTCCTCCATGTCTTGACCGTCCTCGCTCCCTGCAATGCTCAGTGCATCCTCGTCCTGGCTTCCACAACCCCCCTCAACATCATCCGTCGACGTGCTTTCTTCGAATAAACCTCCTTTGGCGACGACATCGCTCGCACGGGACGAAGAAGCGAGTCTTTTAACAACTTTCTCCGCCCAATCCTCAAACTGCGCCTCCATGCGCCCGGTCGCTTCGTCCCCGTCCCGTCGCCGTACCAATCGTTCCGCGCCCATCCGCGCCAGATGTGCGTCGAGTGCACGTCCGACACGATTAAAATCATCCCCATACTCCCTGTTCCCGCAACCAAACACCGCGTAACGTAAATTTTTCAGATACATCCAACCCGCCCGCTCGTCGTACGCCGTCTCGCGCGCCCACCGCGCGAGCCACGCCCCTCGCTTCGGCGCCGCCCCTCCGGTATCCGTGCTCACGACGAACACCACCGTGGTTATTCCACGCTCTCCACCGAGCGTATTCTCCGGATCATCCACGTCACCGCCGTCCATCGTCGTCCACCGCTCGCCCGTGGCTTTCGCCGCGCGCGTCGCGAGCGCGCGCGCGAATCTCTCGCTCGTCCCCCCCGTGGTCATGTACACCACCAGATTCTTCCCCGTCGTCGACGTCGAATCCAACGCCGTCGCCGCTCTTTCTCTCGCCCTCGTCCCCGCGTCGCCCGCCCGTCCCACCGCGTACTCGAGCGTCATCGCGGCGGCGCGCGCACCGAGGACGAATCCGCATCCCAGAACGCTCACTCCCAGCGCGAACGCGAGCGGGCCCTCGAGCGCGGGGCGAGAGGTCGACATCGTCCGCGTCGCCCGATCGACCGTCGCGCGATCGCGCGCGCGGCGCTTTCGAGGGGTCGCGTCGACGCCCGCGCGACGGTCGCGTGCGTGTTTTATACATCATCGGTGGTGTTGCTCTTGTATACGCACCGTGTGTCCGATGTGTATTTATGTGTGTGACCCGCGACCGCGCGGCGGCCCATCGCCGTCATTTCCCGACGACGACCGACGATGCGTCGAGCGAACGACGTGTTCTTCGGCGAGCGCGAGAGCGGGAGGGATGTTCGACAGACGAACGGTGCGAGACGCGAACGCGAACGCGAGGGTGACGGGAACAAGGCTGGGAGATGATGAAGATTGTGACTCGAGTCAACGCGATCGGGCGGACGACTGGTGGCGACGCGACGCGCGGGGCGATGGAGACGACGGATGACTGACGGTGACGATGGATTGGACGCACAGCGACGGCGGTGCAAGCGGTGGCGAACGTGGTGAAGACGTCGCTCGGACCGGTGGGGTTGGACAAGGTGCGGATGAGAGCCGCCGCGCGCGAGCGACGCGTTGACTCGACGAAAAGAAAGCGCGATGGAGGAACGATGAAGCGGAGATTGACGGCTGTTGTGCGCGCGTAGATGTTGGTTGATGATATCGGAGACGTGACCATCACGAATGATGGGGCGACGATCCTGAAGTTGCTCGAGGTGGAGCATCCGGCGGCGAAGATCTTGGTCGAGCTCGCGGAGCTCCAGGACCGCGAGGTCGGAGACGGGACCACGACTGTGGTGATTCTCGCCGCTGAACTTCTGAAGCGAGCGAACGAGTTGGTTCGTAATAAGATTCACCCGACGAACATCATCGCCGGGTACAGGAAAGCGATGCGAGAGAGCGTGAAGTACATCGATGGCGTGTTGGCTCGCCGCGTGGACTCTCTTGGAAAGCAGGCCCTTCTTCAGTGCGCAAAGACGAGCATGAGCTCAAAGATCATCGGCGCTGAGGAAGACTTTTTCTCTAACTTGGTCGTGGAGGCGTGCATGGCGGTCAAGACGTACGACGACATGGGAGACGTGAAGTATCCGATCAGGGCGATCAACATTTTGAAGGCGCACGGGAAGAGCCTCAAGGAGTCAACGGTGCTTCACGGTTACGCGCTGAACCTTGGTCGCGCCGCGGAGGGGATGCCCAAGTTGGTGAAAAATGCTAAAATTGCGTGTATCGATTTCAATTTGCAGAAGACGAAAATGTTGATGGGAATTCAGGTGCTGGTGACGGATCCGAGAGAACTCGAGAAGATTCGGGAACAAGAGTTTGAGATCACCGCCAAGCGCATCCAGATGATTCTGGCAGCCGGTGCGAACGTCGTACTTTGTACCAAGGGTATTGACGATATGGCGCTGAAGTACTTCGTGGAGGCGGGTGCGATTGCGTGCCGACGAGTCAATCGGGACGACCTGCGTCGCGTCGCAAAGGCTACTGGGGCCCAGATGATGCTTTCTCTGTCTGACATGGACGGAGGTGAGACTTTTGATGCGTCCATGCTCGGAACCGCGGGCGAGGTGGTGGAGCAGCGGGTGGCTGATGACGACATGATTGTCATCAAGGAATGTGCGACTACGCAGTCGTGCACGGTCCTCTTGCGGGGTGCGAATGACTACATGTTGGATGAAATTGATCGCTCTGTGCACGATGCCCTGTGCATTGTGAAGCGAACTCTCGAGAGTGGCAACGTCGTTGCCGGCGGTGGGGCTGTCGAGGCCGCGTTGAGTATTTACTTGGAGAATATGGCGACGACACTCGGAAGTCGAGAGCAGCTGGCGATCGCGGAGTTTGCGCAAGCCCTCTTGGTCATCCCCAAGGTGCTCACGGTGAACGCCGCGAAGGATTCGACGGAGCTCGTTGCCAAGCTTCGAGCCATTCATCACGAGGCGCAATCTCAGGAAGGCAAAGAACATCTCAACGGTATGGGCTTGGACCTTGTTCAAGGCGAGGTTCGCGACAACCTCGCGAGCGGTGTGCTCGAACCCTCTTTGAGCAAGGTGAAGAGTATTCAGTTTGCTACCGAAGCAGCTATCACAATTCTTCGAATCGATGATTTGATTCGCCTCGAGCCAGAGCAAGAGGGGTAGATGAGACCGAGACTCCGATCACGTACGACAGTTCGCGCGCATATATAGCTACACTGTCTTTAGTCCTGTAAAGTGCGAGCCGAGTATCAACATTCAAAATCGACGCGACTTCGTACTACGCAGGTTAGTGTTCTTACAACGATGAGACATAACGTAATGTTCAGAATAAAAGTAGGCCCGATGGTGTGATGCATCTGGCAAATAATCGTTTCGCGTGCGTGCTAGCGCGTGTGCGCCAGCCTTGTGTACAGTTTATTTTATCATCTTCGGCCAAGCTCTTCGCGAAGCTTTTGATTTTCCTCCTTCAGCTTTGCGTTCTCCTCCCGGAGCGCCTCCAACTGCGCACCGATGTCAGCAGCCTCCGCTTGCTTTCGTAAACGGCTCCTTCGAGCACTCTCCCGATTCGACTCTTTTCGGCGTATCTTCTTCGTGGTCTCTTCCTCTTTGGTGACGACGTGGTTTCCCTCGAGCCCGGGTGGAAATCCAGGCGCGGGTAGACCGGTGAAGCCCGGAGCCTGGAAGAACCCAGTGGGGCCAAATTGCGGCACACCGATGGGCTGCGGGAGATTCAACAATGGATAAGGTCCCATGATGGACGGTGACGGCGCCTCTGATACCGTCGCGTGTCCCTTTGGCGCGCTCGCCGCCGCCGCCGCCGCCGCGGCTTGCGCCAACGCCACCCCATTCATATATTGTTGCAGGTTCGGCGTCCAACCCATCCCCGACGACGGCACGCTCCAATTCAATCCACTCCCTTCGTGCGTCGGAGCACCCATCGTCTCCTCCTCACCCGTCTCGCGCGCGCCGTCCACCTCCGGAGACCGCGACGGCGACCGCGCGCCCGCGCGCCGGCGCGTCGTCCCGCCATCCGTCCCCACCCCCCCCATCATTCGCCCCACGCGTCCATCGTCATCCCGGGTCCGCGTCGCCGTCATTCACGACCGCGCGCGCGCCCCGGCGCGAGAACGCCCCCCCGAGCGTCGTCCACCGTCGCCACCCCGCGCGTCGCCACCGCGTCCCGCGTCGCGCGATCCCGCACCGCGTCCGCGCCACCGCGTCCGCGCCACCGCGCCCGGTTCCGGCGCGACCGTCGACGTCGTCGACGTCGCCCTTCGCGAGCGCCCGCGCGCGCGCGCGCGCCCACGTCCCGGGCGTCGCCCGACGCCGTCGACCGCGACGCCACGTCGGCGGTGGCGTCGCCGTCGAGGGGGTCCACGACCGGTCGTGACCGGTCGATCGACGCACGATCTCTCGAGATCTCTCGAGATCGCCGAATCGCGCGCGACGCGCGTGGTGTGCACCTTTTCACGAGTCAGCTCTCGAGTCGATGAAGAGGGGAGGGGGGTGATGAAAGTACATGCGCATGTGATGGGTTTTTCGTCGGTCGTGACTCGTGACGGTGTCTGAGACTCGAGCGATACTGTCCAGCCTCGGTGGGTCGTGACTCGGAAAAGACGAGGGACTCGGACCAGACGAATTTTGAGTAATAAGGAACGAAGTGCTTATTACTCAAAAAATAGTAATAGCGATCTCATCCCTATTCCTATTTTTTTAGTAATAGGAATAGGAATAGCAATAAGCTCAGAGGAATAGTCAGTGGTCGTGACTCGGAAAAGACCCTCGTCAAAGGTGTGGGAAACTTATCGTCAACATGAAGGTGTGTCGAGAACTTTTCACGACGCAGCTCTCGCGTCGATGACGATGCGGGCAAAGGTGCCTACTGAAGAGGGAACGACGTGAACGCTGTCGGCACCGAGTGACGCGACGACGACGACGGGCGCGAGGGAGGACGACGACGGGCGCGAGTGAAGCGGACGGACGAGCGACGATGTGTCGACGGGTGCGATGCGAGACGTGTGAGAAACCGACGTGGGCGGGGTGCGGGAACCACATCGAGGAGGCGCTCGCGGGGGTGCCGCGGGACGAGCGATGCGCGTGCCCGCGCGGATCCGTCTTCGGCGCGCTCCCGACGAAGAAGGCGGGGTGAGGGGTGCGTGCGCGCGCGCGGTGAAACGTGATGTAATGTGACAGCGATGTGCGCGCGCGTCGATGCGGCGCTACGCGGCGTGGGGCCAGTGGCGAGACCCTCTGGCGGCGCCGGGGAGATCCGCTTGGCGCTGGCGGAAAGATTCGTACAGCGTGCGGTCGCGACGATCCTTGCTCCACTCGAACTCGTAGTCGCCAACTAATATGCGATCGCCTTCGCCTGCGCCCGCGGCGTCGAGGGCGCGGTCGATGCCGGCCATCTCGAGGACGCGCGCGAAGCGCTTGTACGACTCGTAATAGTCCCAGTTTGTCATTTGCGTGAATCGCTCGATGGCGTCACCCCTGACGATGAAAGCGTAGGGCGTGTCCTCAATCTCGAACTCTTCGATGGACTTACCGTCCGCCGCGCGCTTGCCGGTCTCGGCGACCTCGGCCTCCCACTCGTCCTCGACTGGCGGAAGCGCGCGAAGCGCGGCTTGGACATCTCCCAAGAGCTCTTCGACGCCCTCGCCCGTGACGGCAGAGATGCAGTGCGAAGTGACCCCCTGCGCGTCGAACATCTCTTTCATCTGCAGCGCGCGCTCGGTAGCCTCGACGTCATCGACCTTGTTCAGAGCGACGATCTCCGGCTTGTCGAGAAGAACCGCGTCAAAGAGCTCAAGCTCCGTGCGAATGGCTTCGTACGCCTCGAGACACGTCTCACTGGTACAATCGATGACGTGTACGAGTACTCTGGTACGCTTCGTGTGTCGAAGAAACTCAAATCCCAGACCCACACCCTCGGAGGCCCCCTCAAGAATCCCCGGGATGTCCGCAAAGACCATTCTCTCGTAATCGCGATCCACCACGCCCAGGTTAGGGACGATCGTCGTGAACGGATAGTCCGCAATCTTAGGCTTCGCTGCGCTCACGCTCGCGAGGAGCGTTGACTTTCCTGCGTTTGGTACTCCGATGATGCCGACGTCCGCCACGAGCTTGAGCTCTAACTCGGCCCAGAACTCCTTCCCTTTCTCACCGAGCTCGGCGATCATCGGCGCCTTGTTTTTCGCCGTCTTAAAGGATGCGTTTCCGCGACCGCCTCGACCCCCAACGAGCGCCAGCACGCGCTGACCACCCTTTGTGATTTCACCTATGATCTTCTGAGTGCGACTGTCTCGAATGATCGTTCCTGGAGGGACGAGGATTTCCAAATCTCGACCGTTTCGTCCCGCCATCTTGTCTCCCAGACCACGCTTGCCACCCTCGGCGCGGTGGTGTACCTTTTTCCTAAAAATGTCTAACGAGTTGATATTCTTGTCTCCGACGAAGTAAATACCACCACCGAGGCCACCGTTACCACCTGACGGTCCTCCCTGCGGGACGAACTTTTCTCGTCTGAACGCGACTTGACCGTCGCCCCCGTCTCCAGCCTTGACAAATATTTTTGCAGTGTCGAAACATCGCATCTCTCGAGGTATACCTCTGCTCTTCTCCTCTCGTGGCTCAAATATGTCATCGTCACCAACTTCGATAAACTTTCCGAATCCACCCTCGCTCGGATCCCACACGTCGTCATCGTCGCCTCCGAAGTCGATGAAATCCGCCTCGTCGTCTCCAAACGTCGCCGCGTCCTCCCCCGCCTGCAAACCCTTGAACTCCTTCCGCGCCACCGATCCCGCGTCGTTCACCCACACGGTATCGATCAAATCATCCCGCGCCGTCTCCACCCGCTCCATCGCCGCGAGTTCGGCTCCCATCTCGCTCCGCTGTCGTTCCTTTGAAGCCGCCTCCTCCCGATACGCCGCGAGCGAGCTCGCCCAATCATTCGTCTTCGCGCTCCTCGCCTCGTCGGCGCGCCGCAGGACGTCCGAGAGCGTGTCCGACGGGTCATACGCCATCGACTCGCCGTCCTCGAGCCTGTCGTATCGTCCGTCGCGCCGTCCGAGCGCCGGCGTCGTCGTTCTCGTCGCGACGATTCGCGAGCCGCCGCCGCCGACGCGTCGACGCGCTCGAGACGACGACGCGGCGACGCGCGTGAGAGACGCGGGCGCGGACGATGCGGCGAGGGACGGCATCGACCGCATTTCCGACGCGGTCGCGCGCGCGTGTCGAGCGCGTCGCCAGGGAGCGCGCTCGAGTGGGGGGGTGAGGCGCGCGCGATGAGGACGAGACGCCGGGGATGGGCGGGAGAGAGACGAGGCGGATCCGTGGTGCGCGCGTGAAGGTTGCAATCGGAAAACAAAATGAAGACGACGCGAAGAAATTATTGCTCGGAATTGTGGAGACGACTCCCGGGGGGTGGCTTGATGGTTCGACCGGGAGCGCGCCCGATGGATTTTTTCTTTCCGGAGCCGGATGCGCCGTCGGAGGCGGCGCGGGAGCGGAGTCGGACAGAGAGGAGTTGCGGGGAGTGCGACACCGCCTCGTCCCAGCCGAAGCTCGGAGCGCGTTCCCACCACCCTTGGCTGTCCTCCCACGTGTCCCATCCGTCGGAACCGTCGGTGGTGGAGCCGTATTTATGGACACGACCGTCGTGCCAGTGTTCCTCACCCCACGTCTTCTCAAATTTATGTCCGTCGCGGTCGTCCCACGTGGATCCGTTCCGAGTTCCCGCGCTACCGTTGTGCGCAAAGCTACCCCAGCGCTCTTCCCAGCGTTCGCCCCAGGATCGCCCGCTTCCACCGTCTTCGCTCTTATCCCGATCGGCGTACGAGTCGTTCCATTTCACGCAACCGCCGTGCCCGTCCCACTCCTCGCCCCATTTGTGCGTCCATCGGTTACCGTGACCGTCCTCGGGTGAGATCCCTGACCCTATTGCGCCTTTTTTGGTGCATGTGCGCTTCACTCGACCGTCGCCCCAGTAATTTTCATCCCAGACTTCGTGCCACTCGGTTCCATCCGCCTGGGCACCCCACTTGTTCGCCTCCCGCATGATGTGCTTCGAGGCGTTGGAAAACCCGGTCGTGGTGTCGTGAGTGATGTGCTCGCGCCAACTCTCCTGCCAGACGTTTCCAGACGCGTCGCGACCGGATTTGATCGCTCCGAGCTCGCGATAGTTGAAAGCATCGCTCGTTTCCCACCATTTTTCCTCCCACTCGACAGAGCCATCCGCCGAGGCCCCGCGCACGAGAGTCCATCGGCATAGTCTCCCACCAGCCAGCTCGTCCTCCCCGGATTCTCGCCACCATCGAGACCCATTGTCCAGGACGCCCTCGGTCTCTCCGTCGGTGCCGAGCTCACGCACGGCGGTGGCGGTCTCCTCGAGTTCGGCGGTCGGCGTCGCGCCCAGCGGCGCCGGCTCCAGCTCGACGACGCCGTCGCTTTCAAATTCCAGTTTCAGCTCCTTAGGGGTCTCGATATCGCTTTGGAATTTTAGCTGCAACGACGCCTCGGGGACACGCTCGGCCTCGGCCACGGCGGCGCTCACGCGAGTCTCCGTCTTCCTCTGAAGCTTGGGCGTCGGCCCGTTATCCTCAACTTCCGGCGGACTCCACGTCCAAAAATCGCTCCCAGGATTGAACGCCTCCGCCTCGGGCGCGTCCGAAGTCTTCCCCTCGCTCTTCAACGCGGATTTCTCCCCCGCACCCCCACCGCGTCGCCCGCCGACGCCGGAATCCGTCGTCCCCGTCCCTCCGACGCCGTCCCGCGCCAGCCCATGCGCGCCCGCGTCGTCCCGATTGGGTCCACCTTCGACGCCGCCCCCCATCGCCTCGCCCACCCCTGCCGTCGTCGACGTCCCCGACGCGGTCCCTCGCACCGCCGTCATCGCTCGCACGGCCGCGATCGCGGCCTCCGCGCGCGCCACCGCGCCCACGGGCCCACTCGAGCGCTCGAACAGGTCCACGACCTCGGCGCTTCGCGCGTCGCCCTCGTCCTCCCCCGCCCCCGAACGCGCCGTCGCCGCGCACCGAGCGCTCGCGCGCCATCGTCGTCGTCCGCCGCGACCGCGCGCCGGGGTCGCGAGCGCGCGCGGCGATCGCGCGAGCGCCGTGGTCGACATGACGACGTCTCGCGTCGACGTCTGACGCGACGCACTTCATGCCCGGCCGCGCTCGGCGGCGCGCGCGGGGGCGGCGGCGCGCGGTGGCCGTCGACTCGC
>NC_014428.2:460926-509912 GCF_000214015.3 Ostreococcus tauri | reverse complement strand
GACGCGCGCGCGCATCGACGCCGGGCGCGGGACGCGCGCGCGAGGCGGGGCGTCGACGACGGCGGACGCGATGGGACACGCGTTGGATTGGATCCCGGGCGGGGCGGTGCAGTCGTCCCTCCTGGGGGCGGCGGTGGTGGACTTTGGGATCCAGCTCGTCGGTTGGGCCGCGGCGAGCGCGATGAAGACGGAGAAGTTTTATGACGTTCTGGGAAGCGTTGCGTTCGCGTCGACGGCGGCGATGACGCTCGGGGGGTCGGTGATGCTGCCGAGACAGAAGTTGGTGAGCGGATTGGTGCTCGCTTGGACGGCACGGTTGGGGATCTTCCTCGGCGCGCGGGCGCATCGGGACGGAGGCGACTCGCGGTTCGACGGCGTGAAGGATAAACCGGCGACTTTTGCGGTGTACTGGTTCTTGCAAGGGGTGTGGGTGTGGGTGACCTCGTTGCCAGCGTATCTCGTCAACGGTTCCCCGGGACAACTGCGTGAATTGAACGGTGGAGATTGGGCACTCTTGGCGATTTGGTGCTTTGGGTTCGCGTTTGAAGTCGTCTCTGACGTACAAAAGTTCATCTTCAAGTCGGATCGAAAGAATAAAGGGAAGTTCATCAAACACGGCCTGTGGTCCTTGTCTCGTCACCCAAACTACTTTGGTGAGATCGTCATGTGGGCCTCCGTGGCGGGGATCGCGGCGAACGGCTTGGCAGAGTCGAACCCGGGTCGGGCCATCGGCGCCTTCGCGTCGCCGCTTTTTGTCACGTTTTTGCTCACAAAAATGAGCGGGATTCCAATCTTAGAACGCATGGGTGATGAGAGGTGGGGCAGTGACGAGGACTACAAGATGTACAAGAAGACGACTCCGGTTCTGATCCCCAAATTTCCAGGAATGTGAAGACACGACGAGACAATCGTCGGTCAAGCTGTTGAAACAACACGCACTACCTTTTCTAACAAACTAATCGCTAATTTCGCTAAGTCCTACCGATCTAGACGGGTGTCTGTGACCGAATTCTCCTTTTTGTCGCTTGCGCGCAGCCGAGGCCACCTTTCGATGTCGTCTACCACTCACGTGCGCTCTCCACTCAACGTCGCCTCGAAGCGTCTTGTCGCAACACTCGCATCGACGGACTGTCCACTCGTCTGAAGGTGAACTTACGTTTTGTGGTGTCGGATCGGTGTCTTGTCTGTACTTAATGCTATTTCGCACGCATTCGCACGCTTCCAATGCGACGTCCACCACGGTCTCCTGCCAGGTCTGTTCAAAACGAGACATGTTTGAAAGAAAATCGATCAGGGAGAGCGTCGAATTGACATACTTTACAGGCCAGCCATATCGAGTGACGAACGTCTGCACTCGCGCCTGCTGACGTTTCGCAAGTCGGCAAGTGTTTAGAATAGTCGATTCGATCGCTTCCGTGCGCAACTTGTCGACTTCGTCGACCGTGAGGGTCGTTACATCGTTATCAATCTGAGCTCGAAGAAACGTCTTCCACTCCGCGTAGCCGATGGCCTGCCTCACGTCTCCACGTGCGTCGTCCCTCTCGTCGATACCGTGGGCGCGTGCGAAATCCTCTAATTCACCAACCAAGCCACGTTCAACCATAGACTCCACTCGATGGCGAAGAACTCGATCCAGAGTGTTTGAGTCACATCGAAGGGCAATGAACACAGTTCGGCATCCGAGAGAGTCGAAACGCGACCTAAACGTTCGCATAGTTCGCCGTTCTTTGAATATCTCGCTCGGTGGGCGTCCCGTTTCTTTGTATATCTCCAAGTACCGACGAACGCGCCGCACATCGTTCGGATGGAGCCGCTTCGCGCTCTCAGGATCGACCTCGGCGAGCCTCGCATGCGCCGTCCCGGCGTCTGCGTCGACCGTTCCATCGTCTATGGCCGTACGTCGTCCCTCCGTTTCTCGACGGTTATCGATGCTGGAAGCGCATGGTAAATCACTGTCGTTCTCTCCATCGCTGAGATCCACCAACGAGTCGCTCACGAGCGCCTGCGCGTAGTAATTCGTCCCGCCGGCGACGACGACGCTTCGTCCCTCGCCAACCACCTCGCGCACGATCGTCCCCGCTCGGTCGACGAACTCGCGGACGTCAAACGAATCACCTTGTTCGACAAATCCGAGCAGATGGTGTCTGACTCCGCGCGTCTCGTCGTCGCGCACGCGGGCTGTGCAGATCGGCAACGCTCTGTGCATTTGCAGCGCGTCCGCATTCACGACGTCTCCTCCGAGCGCGCGCGCGAGATCGATCGCCAATCGGGTCTTTCCCGACCCCGTGGGCCCGACGATGACGACCACGAGCGGGGGCGGCGCCATCGATCCCGCGGTCCGCGCGTACACGCGCGCGCGCGTCCGAGGACCGCCGGCGTCTGGCGCGGCGACGACCGGTCGTCACCTTTACCACTTTTCAATCTCGACCGGTCCATGGACTGGTTCCTCGTTCGAGCAGACGACCGGTTGTGTCCCGCACTTCGATCGAAAGCCTCTCCTTTCGATCCAAAGTACCTCGTTTCGATCGAAACCACGTCTTTTCGATCGAAACGATCTCCTTTTGATGGAAATCACCACCGTTCGATCGAAAGCACGTCCTTTCGATCGAAACCAACTCTTTTCGATCGAAACCACGTCTTTTTGATCGAAACCAACTCTTTGCGATCGAAACCACGTCTTTTTGATCGAAACCAACTCTTTGCGATCGAAAGCACCTCCTTTCGATCGAAAGTACCTCCTTTCGATCGATACCACGTCTTTTCGGTCGATACCACCTCCTTTCGATCGAAACCACCTCCTTTCGATCGAAACGACCTCTGTTCGACCGGTGAACCACGTACGACCGATTCACACACGATCGATGCGAAACCTCGCGCGTTGGTGTGATCACCGGTCGATCGATCTCCTTTTGATCGGTGATGAAGACCCGTGGGGTGGGCGCGGTGCGTCCCGCGCGTCGTGGCGCGATCGACCGATCGACCGATCGACCGATCGACCGCCTTTCGATCGACCGACGGAGATGTTTCGAACGGGGCGCCAGAGGGCGCCTCCGCGTCGAGGCCGTCGGCGCGCGCGCGCGGAGGGGACGCGGGAGCCGTCGCGGTGCCGCGCCCGCGCGTTCGGGGGCGATCGATCGAGCGTGCGTTCGCGAAGCGGTGGTCGTCGCGCTCGACCGCCGCGGGGGGGGGGTGGAGGCGTCTCGAGGCGGAAGGACGCTGGAGCAGACGGAGGATCGGGTTCGAGACGAAGGCATTCGAGCTCGGTCGAGCGTCGTGAGCGATGGCGCCGTGGACGATGCCGAGCGTCAAGGGTGGGAAGAAGATGTCCGTTCGCGATGCCGTGGATGCGTACGAAAAAGAGCTCACGAAGGTTGCGACATTGCTCCCGCGAGCGGCGCCGGGCGGACCGCGTCTTCGCGCGCCGTACACCGTGTCCGAGGCGGCGAGCTTAGATGAGATCGAGAAGAGACGAGCGGCGAAGGCATCAAGTGTGCGTATTGTATTCTCGTTCGTTCGATGCGATACGCGTGCGCTCAAGGAATGTGGGTCAATATAGAGAGCTTTCCGAAAGGAGGGTGACTGACGTATCGTTTCACGACGCAGAAAAAACGAGGACTCGGGGTGGCTCCAGAGGAAGGAAAAGAGGTAAAGAAGACATCACCTTGGTGGAGATACGCAGAAGAGTTCTTTAGACATGTTCACGCGACGGATATCGCTCGAATTGCGCCGGGAACGCCTTGGATTTTCGACAGCGCGCTTCGAACAACGTGCGTGGGTCCGAGATACGAGGTCGGAGAGGACAAGATTGGGATCCCGATTCCGGGTCTGAATTACGCAAGGAGAGGCGAAAATGCGTCAACATCAGCGCCAAGTCCCACATCAAAGGACGAGAAGAAAGCGTTGATCGGCACGATCCCGGCGGTGCCGTCTGAACCTTTCGTGATGCCCAAGTTGAAGGAGCATGAGGAGGGAATCGAGCTTGTGCAGAATCTCACAGCGCACGAGGTGGCGATGCTAGTTAGAACTTTTCTGAGTCTTGGAGGTGATATCACGCAAGATATAGCCAAATTCGTGGGCGTCTCCATGACGGAATTGAACGGGTGGATCTCAAAACATGAAAATGGACTGGAGCCCGAGGAGACTGTGAGAGCGTCATCGGACAAAGAAACAACATCAGACGAGGTGCACGAGATGTTAAAGGTTTGGCTTCGTCATGAGAGCGCGTCCCGCATTAATGCATACCTAGATGCTCGCCGTGAGGCTGCGGCGAAGGCAACGAAGAAGTTGGATCGTGACCTAATTTTTAAGGACAACGAACCTGACATGGCGGCGTCTTACGGCCTTGTGAACGTTCCGTCAAATCTCACGTCATGTAGCGAACAAGGCGTAGACGGGTTGCCTTCGAGCGCGGGGACGACGACGATTGCAGGTGATGAACGAACTCGTGAGGACATGGATATCGATGAGTTAGTAGACGACGACGAGGGCTTGGACATCGAAGAGAAAACCATGAAAGAGTGTGCAAAGGCTTTTGGGTTTGATGGAGATCTCCGTCATTTTGAGCAAGGATGGACGGACGAGATGATTCCGGCACACACAGAAATCCTGTTGAGCCGGTATTTCAAACTCGAGACAGCGGAACATGGCACCCCCAGTCTTCACGACGAATCTTCTCATCCTTGTTCAGTGTGTGCGAAGCTCAAAACGCTGTCCAAGAAGTGCGGAAAGAGCGATGGGAGTATCAATTGTGTGAAGAAAAGTGCCCGATCGAGCGAGGAGATTCAACTCCCGTCGTCGGTAAAACGGGTGAAGAAGAACGCGCCCGCGGACGTTGAGCTCTGTCGAATCGAGAAAGCTTTGCGCGAAGATCCACGCTTGGCGTCGTGTGCTCCGTGTGATGAAGTCGAGGGTGAGATATTGAGTCTTCAGTACGAGCTTCTCTGGCGCATTCAGGCGAATAGACACATATTGTTGCAAGCCCAGGGTAACATAGGGAACGAATTGGACGCAGACAATGAAAATCACGCGAAGCGTAAGAATATACTGGACGAAGCTGGTGTGTATATGGCCGGTATCAGAGAGATAAAGCGTCAGCAGAAGAAGGAAAAGCGTGAAGCCGATCAACTCGCGGCGCTTGAGCGTGCAAAGGCAGCGGTCGGTGATGGTAGACGTGAGCACAAACCGAAGAGAGAGTTAGGTTCGGCTGCAGCGGTGATTCAGATTCCGAAGACCGAGATTCCTGTGTACAGACCGCCAAGTGCGCAGGCCGTAATGAAGGCGATTGAAGCTGCCCCGACTCGGGTCAAGAAGATGTTTGGCCTTGGAAAGTTTGCGACTGAATCCACCGCGAGTCACTTGAAATCGTTCATGTCTGGAGTAGTCACACCGAGGAGTGGCTCACCGATTATCGGAGGGTCACCCATTCGTTCGCCAATGTCTCAAGTACTCTTGGATCCGTTCCATGCGGTCTCCGACAACACTGCGTGCTGCGTGTGCGCTGGGACGACAGAAGCCGCAAAGATGAATGAAACGATACAGTGCGCGCAGTGTGAGCTCATCGTACACCCAGGTTGCTATGGAGTTGGGCAAAAGACCGACTTAGAGTGGCTGTGCTGCGTGTGCACCGAAGTCACAAAAGCTGGCGGCGGCATCCCGAAGACAGAGAGGAAAGCGAGTGTCGCTGTTCAGGGCAAGTTGGCTCTCTATCGAGGGGTGTCGTGTGTACTTTGCCCGGTGAAAATTGGTGCATTCAAGAGGACGACGGATGGAAAAGACTGGTGTCACGTCGTCTGCGCGAAGTGGGTCCCCGAAGCTTCGATACGCGAGGACAGAGTAGTGAACGCCATTGAACGGGTTCCTCCCGAGAGCATTCCTCGAGAGCGGCGAAACGCCTCGTGCAGTTATTGTACTCGCTCGGAAGGAATACTCATGCGTTGCCGCTCTGGATACTGCCACAACGTGTTTCATCCGCTGTGCTGCAGACGCGCCGCGTGCCACATGAGAGTCATCGACTGTGAGGGACGCCAGTACACCGCGTTTTGTGAGAAGCACACTGGAGCCGAGCGAGTGAAGGATATCGACGCAAATCTCATCGGAGATCCCGTCCCCGCGCTCGTCGAGATGTACAATCAGTCGCCGAAACTCGAGAGACAGCTCTCTGGGGAGCTCATTCGTCAGCTGTCGGGCGGAAACCTCGGGCCGTCCAAAGGTAACGGATCCCTCTCCCGAATGGGCAAGTCGAACTCGACGCCAACAAAGACGGCCAAACCTGAGCTCCCTTCGAGCATTGCGAAAAACAAGGCAAAGACCCGTAGCAACCTTCGCAAGTCTGTGGGCCTTCCCGGGATCGTCGCTGCCTCCGACGTCGCCAATTTTGACGACGAGGAAAACTTCTGAATACGACGAAACGTAATCGCTTGGGGGTCGCTCGAGAAGCCTCTAGAACAGGTGCCCACGCGAACACCCACACTTCACGACGCCCACCGTCGCGCTCGACGACCGAACTCAGACGCGGGAACGCGCGTGATCGATTCACGCGACGTCTCGCTCTCATCGCACGGCGTCTTTTATCGAGAACGCGCGCGCGACGTAAAGTTTTCGACGTCACGGGGTCATGCCGGCGGGGACGTCCTCGCTCTCGGCGCTCGCGTCACACGCTCGGGGGCATCACCGCCGAGGGCGATGCAACAATTGGAGAGGTCGAAGCGCACGCGTGGAGGCGAGCGCGTCGACGGAGCGGAGGCCGACGACGTTAGGGGAGGAGACGAGGAAGGATTTCCCGATTCTGGACCAGAAAACCGAGAGCGGGGCGCAGTTGGTGTACCTGGATAATGCCGCGACGTCGCAGAAGCCGAACGAGGTGGTGGACGCGCACATGTTTTATTATAAGGACTACAATTCGAATGTGCACCGAGGGGTGCACTACCTGAGCAGCAAGGCGACGGACGCGTATGAGCTGTCGAGGCGGAAAATTGCGAGGTTCGTAAACGCAAAGACGGATAGGGAGATTGTCTTCACAAGAAACGCGAGCGAAGCGATCAACCTAGTGGCGAACACGTGGGGAACGAAATACTTGGAGGCCGGGGATGAGATAATTCTAAGCGTGCTGGAGCATCACTCGAACATTGTGCCCTGGCAGCTTCTCGCGGAGCGCACTGGGTGCGTTTTGAAGTTTGTTAAACTCACGAAGGATACGCAGGAGCTGGATATTGCTGAGCTTCGTTCACTCGTGAACGAGAAGACAAAACTCATCACGACGGCGCATGTTAGCAACGTCACTGGCGGTGAGGCACCAGTGGCTGAGATTGTAGAGCTCGCTCGTGGCGTCGGCGCCAAGGTGCTTCTCGATGCGTGCCAGAGCTTGCCCCACATGCCCGTCGACGTGCAATCGCTCGGAGCAGACTGGATCGTCGGTAGCGGTCACAAAATGTGTGGACCGACGGGTATAGGTTTTTTGTGGGGTCGTCTCGACGTACTTGAGACGATGCCTCCCTGGATGGGCGGCGGCGAGATGATTCAGGACGTCTTCCTGGAGAGGAGCACGTACGCTGAGCCGCCGGGAAGATTCGAGGCCGGCACGCCGGCGATCGCGGAGGCGATCGCGCTCGGAGCGGCGTGCGATTACCTGTCGAGAATCGGTATGGACCGCATCCACGAGTACGAGGTTGAAATCGGTCGTTACCTGTATGAGAAGCTCTCCCAGGTGCCAAAGGTGACCATTTACGGCCCGCCGCCGTCACGAGGCCGTGCCTCGCTCTGTGCCTTCAACGTCGAGGGCATCCACGCTAATGATCTGTGCACGCTGTTGGACCAAGCCGGGATCGCCTGCCGCAGCGGCCATCACTGCACGCAGCCCCTGCACCGCTACCTCGACGTTCCCGGGAGCGCGCGCGCCAGTCTCTACTTTTACAACGTTCGCGAAGACGTCGACGCCTTCATCGATGCCCTCCGATCCACCATAGAATTCTTTTCTGAGTTTGAATGAGACTCCACCACCATCG
Organism: Ostreococcus tauri; assembly: GCF_000214015.3. NCBI lineage: Eukaryota > Viridiplantae > Chlorophyta > Mamiellophyceae > Mamiellales > Bathycoccaceae > Ostreococcus > Ostreococcus tauri. The sequence goes on along the minus strand of NC_014428.2, from coordinate 501,912 downwards.
CCGCTCGCGCGCGTCCTCCTTCTCCCCCGCAGTCCTCCCCTCGCGCGTCCGTCACGTCTCTGTGGCTCTCCCACAGACTGTTCGCCCACACGAGGATCGAAAATGAAATCTCCGCCACACCCGTGGTCGACGTCACCGCAAAATGTCGCGGGATATATTTATACCCGAGTCATGACTCAGAAAATACCCCCTCCACGGGTCCGTCCTGGATAACGACGGACGTCACCGCGCGCGCGTCGGCGGCGCCGCGATCGCGCCGCACTCACGCCCTCGCGCGCCCTCGCACGCCGCGCGCGCGTCGCACGGCTCAAAGAACACGCAAATCGCGCGCTCGCGTTCGTCGCCGATCACGCAACGATCGACATGCGCGCCGCGACGTCGACGTTTTCCACGCCGACGGCGTCGCGGGCGCAACCCGCTCGCGGTGCGCGCTCGGTGAATCGCGCGGCGCGCCCGGTTCGGGCGACCGCGACGGCGATCGCGCGACGAGGGGCGCTTGGATCGGTGTCCTCGACCAGAGGTTCGCGGGCGTGCGGGAACGGGGCGATCGCGATCGATGGCGTCGCGTCCGGATCGGGCTCGTTTGAGAAGATGACGTACAACGAGACCGGGAAGTGGCGGGAAGGGCTCGACCTCGCGGGCTGGGCGGCGGAGATGCGTGCTATTGAAAAGGAGTACAAGTCGCCGCAGCACTTCGAGGAGGATGTGAAGCATCTCGAGAAGATTCTCTCGTGGGCGAACCTGTGCTACTTTGGCGGTCTCGGCTTGTTGGCCGCGATGCCGGCGATGGGTTTGAACATGCCGGGGTGGCTCAATGGTATGAATCCGATCGCAGCCTTCTTTATGTCGGTCGCTATCTGTGCCAGGTGGACCATGGTCGGTCACCACACGTGCCACGGGGGCTACAACGCCGCTCAAAGCACGAATGGAGAAGTCACCGGTCGCTTCCACCGCAGAAAGTTTGCGCGTGGCTTGTGGCGCCGATGCACCGATTGGATGGACTGGATGCTCCCAGAAGCGTGGGATGTCGAGCATAACCACCTTCACCACTACCAACTCGGTGAAGACGCGGATCCGGATCTCGTCGAGCGTAACATGCGCCCGACGCGCGAGGGCAAGTCTCCGATGGTGCTCCGCTACGCGCAAGTCGCCGGCCTTGCTCTGGTTTGGAAGTGGTTCTACTACGCGCCGAACACCTTGAAGGAACTTTTCGCGCGGAAGGAGCGCGAAGCCACCAAGGCTGGTGCCGAAGCGCCGAACCCGTTCAAGACGGGTTCCTTGCCGTCGACTGTCCTCACTGTCGCCTCGGGCGCGGTCACGAAGGGTCAGTTTGGTGCGCTCTGGGAAACTGTCAAGTGCTTCGCGCCGTACGCCACCTGGTCTTTCGGTATCCTCCCGGCCATTGGCTACGCGATTGGAGGCCAGAGCGTGGCGCTCGCGTGGTTCATGACGTCTGTTCTCGCCGACGTCATGACCAACGTGCACTCATTCATCATCATCGCAACGAACCACGTCGGTGACGACATCTATCGTTTCGAGACTGAGACCAAGCCGCGATCGGATGACTTCTACCTCCGTGCCGTGATCGGTTCCGCCAACTTCAGAACAGGCGGTGATGTGAACGACTTCATGCACGGCTGGTTGAACTACCAGATCGAGCACCACATGTTCCCAGACATGTCCATGCGGGCGTACCAAAACATGCAACCGCGTGTCAAGGCTGTCTGCGAGAAGTATGGCGTACCGTACGTTCAAGAAAGCGTCTGGAAGCGTTTCGTCCAGCTCGCGGACGTCATGGTTGGCAAGCGCTCTATGCTTGTCTGGGAGCGGGGCGACTAGACTTGCTTTGAGCAGTTGAGTTGCGAATTTATTGTTTCGGTATCATACAGTAGAATGTTTTAAAACAAAGTTATTGGCTATCGCCCAATCACGCGAACAAACTTTTTGCCGACCCCGATTTGCCTCCATCGCTTCCAACGCTCGACGACCGGGCCTTCTTGCCAGGCGTGTCGACATGTGAGTCACGATTTCCTCGCCGGTTGAAGTTGGCGAGATACTCCTCCATCGTGCTCAGGGTAAGATACGGATCATCGCGCTTGATTCGATCATTTTGTATGGGAACCTCTTTAAGCAACTCATCAGATATGTCCTCATCATCGCGTCTCTCCGCGCCCTTGTCAGACGACGAGGCACCCCCCACAATCTTGTCGAAAATGTCAACTGTGTTGTTCTTGAACGGATGCATGTTCACACCGTTGGAGAACAAGATTTCAATTCTAAATCGCCTCGGATCCGATGGAGGGACTTGAAAGCGTTCAAACATACGGAACACGATATGCGTGAGGTAATCCAGCTCTTTCTCTCGACTGATAAGCGCTCTCAAGCTGTCATTGATGAGGGACGCGCGAACCTGAGGTTGTGCTTCATCGGGTTGGGCTCCCCTTTGAACGGACTTTTCACCCTTAGGCGAGCCCAGAGTCGGTGATCTCATTGGAGGACTTCCAAGGGGTAAGCCGGGAGGTTTGCTCGGGCTCGATCGAGGGCCTGGGGTAAAGATCAAAGCACTCGGCTTGTCTCCGTCGCTCTGATCACTCGCAGCTGCACTTTGAGCTGATCGGCCTTCTCGTTCAACATCCCGAGTATTATCAAGATGAGCGTACTGCAAAACATTTAGAAGCGAGTGTAAGTGTGATTCCGACGTGAAGTACAGTCGAGTGCGCACGTGTCTGAATGGGCTATGAACGCCATGAGCTGTTGCGTAGCGCAAATTCAAGCGTGTTGTGTTGAGCTCCTCGATTTCCTCATTATTTTCGTCCGCCTCTTCGTCAATTGGCTCACCATCCTCTTCTTCTTTCAAAACTACCGCTGATGATTTTTCACTTATGGACATACGACGCATACCGCTGTCGATTCCAGTTTCGACAGCGAACGACTCCTCGCGAGTGCTGTTCAGATCACTCAGCAGCTTTCCAATCAAACCTGCCGCAATCGTACCACCGATTCGCAGTTTACTGGAAGTAGTAGTGCCGTATTCGTTTGGCACGATGCAGTCCGCGAGTTCCTTCGCAATCTCATATAACTCTTCCAGTCCATCCAACGCAAGGTGCTCGTTGTGAATTGCGTCGTACTTGGCCGCATCATACACGTCCGGAACCTTGGAAATATCAAATCGCTCTTTCCGTGAGTGGTACAGATCCTCTGCCAGCTTCTTCCATCTCGAGTACATGAGTAAGAACGATTCCCCTCCAGCAGGGAGAGTCATCTCCTTCAGCTGTTGAATACCACCCTTCGGAAGAGAACCGCGAGGGGCAAGAGCAGAACGAGTATCCGGCTTTGTGATTCCTGCTCCAGGAGACATGTCGTACCTTGTCTGTTGTGCCATCAGCGTCGTTCTAAGCTGGACTGCGATGAATTTGGTGAGCTCGTACATTTTCTCAAGTTTCCGCAGCGGTTGATTCGGCACACCCATAAGTTTCTCCTTGATCACAAAACCAGAGCCTCGATTCGTGTCAGGCGGGGATCCCGAAGAGGAGAAATCGCGAGCCGACTGGATTCGATGCGATGCGATCACCATTTGAGTAACAATCTTGAACTTGTTTAACGAAGCAAAGCGCAACGTCTGATTCAAGGCTCCGGTTTCTGTTTCAGTTTCACTTGGCCGACGATCCGGCTTCGATGTCATCGCCGCATACAGCTTGTGCTTTGAGTGTAAGATATCTTCCTCGACATCGTGGGTGACAAAGTCTAGCAGCTTTGCATCCTTGGTGACAAGAGAAGCCAAAATTGGCGTCAACTGACCATGGTGCGTATCCAGAGCGAGTAAACCTTTCGCGAAGGCTGCTGCAGTGATCTGCACGCGCCCCTCATCAGAGGAGTAAATCTTCAGGTCATGACGGTACGTCGAGTGCAATCGAAGTAATCCGTCGGCGTCGGAGCCGTAATAATTGCCTCGTGGGTACATACGAACTCTGAAAGCCTTACCTAGCGCTTCGGCCTGGTATTTACCCAAGTATGTAAGTACTCCGCCAAATTTAATGATCAGAAGCGCCTCGACAACCTTTTCATTTTGTACGTCGTTTTCTCCTTCAACCTTCTCCCACTCTAGAGGTTTGAGCTGTGCCTTGCGATTAATCCCGCTGAAGTGACCGCCTTCCTCGAGAATGGATACTATTTGTTTCCACGCCTCGAGTTCTTCTAGCGCCTCTTCGCTCAGAGTGATGTCTGCTTGAGAAGAACGTTCAGCTAGTCCCGCGTAAATGTCTCTGCAAATGTCCAAGAGCTCTTGAAGCAGTTGAGGAGTTTTGAGTTTGGCCTGCTTTCTAGTGCGACCGTTCGTGCATCGGAGCATCAGGCTCAGCAACTCGGGATTGGTGACGCGCAGTTTCATTTTCTGCTTGGGAGTGCGATCACCGTGTCGGATAACACCCAAAACTGCGCGAAGCTCCTCCGCGGGTTCGCTCGGTGTGGGCGTTGGCACCCTTTCGGGAATGAAGTCGTTCAGCTCAGCTTCGGTGAATCCATCCGTAGAAATTACGTCAGGCTCGTCAGCACGAGAGGCTGCGGCTTTTTGGGCGGGTTTGGTGCTCAAATGATTCGGAGCGACGGCCTTCAAAATCATTGCACGTAAACACACGGAGGCGTCGTCGTAGTACTTTTTCGAATTCTTTACGAAACTCCAGCCGTTGACGTCGCAGACGTAACTCCTACCCTTCGCACGAAGTAGATCGAACCCACACACGTTCTGTCCGAACGCCAAGACGACTCGTCGAGCGATTTCCTTCTCCTCTGGAGTGAGTAAAATTGGGTAGCGCACCTCCTTGCCGCTCTCGTCTCGCTGTACTCTCCCGTCTACGACCGGACTCTTCCTCGCCTCGGCGTGCGCGTAGTTAGGCCCCACGGTATACACCTTAACGTCGGTACCGTTCGTGGACATGAAATCCTCGTAGATGAAAGACGTCGTCTCCCGCACGGGCGTGTACGGCAACCCGTCGCCGACGGGTTCCGGTGGAGGGTAGTACTGACTTGACTGATTCCCAATCTTCCGAAAAAGTCGCTTGTACCCCCCGCCCACGCTGTGTGGATAATAAATGAATATGTTGTGATCCTCCGCGTTCGCCGGCTTCTCCACGAACGGCTTGCATATCCGCTTCCCTTGAATCTCCACGTATTCTTCATCCTGACTAAACTCCTTCGGCTCAAACGTCGGCTGATCCGGCAGAGCGACCTCGTCTCCCTTTGGCTTCTTCCGTAACCCCCCTCTCTTGACGTAATCATTCCTATTCACCACGATGTGATTCGGCACCGGGATGTTATGCTCCTGCAATCGCTTGTACACCAATCGCCTATCGAGCAGCGTCCACTGGTCGTGCGGATCGTTCACCACGAACGGTTTCACCAGCTCCACGTACGCCTCCACCTTTTGTAACGGGAACCCATTGGAGTAAAACGACACCAACGCGTCGACCCGAGGCCACGTCTCCACCGGATCGTTCACGATGCGCTCGTCGCCGAAGACGACGATCTCAAACTCCCCGAACGCCTCGATGCGCGTCAGGATCTCTCGCATCGCGCTGCTCCGAGACTTTTTATCCATCGCGCATACGCCCAGGATCACCGCCGGGTGCTTCATCGCGACCGCGACGGCGTCGCGCGCGTCCGACCCCGCGCCCGTCGCGCGCTGGCGCGGGGTCGGCGTCGGGCGTCGTCGAGTCCTTCACCACGAGTCGTGACTCACGAAACGACCACACACGTCGCGCTGACTCGACCGCGCGCGCCGACGCCGCCGCCGTCACGCCCGCGCGCGATGTCGGTCGTGGACGCCGCGTCGTCCGCGCGCGCGCGCGCGCGACGGGCCGTCGTCGCGACGTGCGCCCTCGCGTCCGCGCTCGGGGCGCTGGGGGTGACGATGCACGCGTGGACGCGATGGGAGAATGCGAAGGCGTCGTCGTCCGAGGCGACGACGGTTGGGACGACGCGGGACGAAAAGAACGCGTCGAGGGGGGGTGCGACCGCGAGAGGGGTGCGAGGGGTGGGCGGGGACTCCGCGGAGGCGCTGAGACCGACCGCGCACGGGTCGGTGGCGTCGTTGGGGGGGAGCTCGACGAGCCGGGACGATGAATTCTGGAGCGCGGATGAAGACGGCGGCGAGCGGAGACGGTCGATGGATGAGGAGCGACGGGGGGAGGAGGAGACGTTGAGGCGCGAAAATACGCCTAATTTCTTCGCGAGCACCAAGTTTTTTAGCGTGCTCGAGCTCGAGCTGTCGAAGGAGTTGTTCGAGGCGAGCGCGGAGGAGCGGTTGGCGCCCAACGAGGTGCTGTTTAGGCAAGGAGACGATAGTTCGAGCGGGATCTACGTCGTCGTCGAGGGTTCGGTCGGGGTGTACTTGCAGTCCACGAGCGGGGCGCCGCCAGTGATGACGAATATACTTCAAGAGGGGGAGTCTGTGGGAGACGTGGACGTCCTTGATAGCGCGCGGCGAAGCGTGAGCTGCATTGCGATGCAAGGCGGGGCGAGAGTCGTGCGAGTGTCTCAGACAGTCTTCTTAGATTTCGTTCGAAAACATCCGTACACGCTGCAACTTTACTTGCAGCAAGCCATCGCGCGACTCTGGCGGGTGGCACAGTTCTCTTTGATTGATTTCCTCGAACTACCGCGTCAGTCCCTTCGAGGGCAACCGGCGGCTGACGATGCATGTTCACTGAAGGATTCCGACTTGCGTTCGCATCTCAAGGTCGTTAGTGAGCATTGCTCAGTCAAAAAGTTTCTGAAGGGAGAGGTGCTTTTCGCGGAGGGTGATTCGACCGAGGTGTTTTACATTCTCACGAAAGGTTCAATATTGCGCGAAGCCATACCGTGGCCGAAAGGTAACGGAGTCCGTGGAGAGCCCGTCAGAGCGCCCCAGCTGATCGGTTCAGCGCACTTCATGACGCGTGCATCTTTTAGAGAGACGCAACTCGCGCATGATGATTGCGAAATGCTCGTCATCACGTCAGAAGTTCTTGACAAACTTCGCGCCACTGAGACAGAGGCTTACATCGTCTTGCTGCGTCAGACGTCGGCGTCTCTCGGTGTTCTAATCCGCAACTTCATCGGCTTCGGACTCAATCGGGTTTGGCTGAAGAGTGGAGAGCACGTTTTCATGGTCGACGAAGACGCGACGAGTATGTTCGTTATCATCAGTGGACGGGTGCGTTTACATTTTCCACCGCAGAAGCACGATGATGAGACTATTCGCGAGAGAGGTCGTGGAGACACGATCGGGGAGGCTCCTTTGCTCGCTCATGGAAAATACTCGTCGAGCGCGGTGACATCACGAGACTCAGAGCTCGTGAGAATGTCTCACGGGGCGCTGAAGATCATAACTGCTCATCACAGCGAGGTATCCAGTCGCTTGCTTGAGATTGTCGCCAACAAGTTGCAACTGAACCTTCGCTCTGGAGATCGGTCCTACGCCGAGCTTGTGACGATTTGTCTGATCCCCGCTGATCCAGAAACGAAGGTCGATGAGTTTTCGGACGCACTGAGACAAAGTCTATCGGTCTTTGGGTCTACTTTGTTGCTGAATAGCTCCGTTATCGATGAGATCTTCCCTGACGGTACAACGAAACGTTTGGACAACTACTTTTATCGGTCGAAGCTCACCGGATGGATGGCAGAACAAGAAGAAGTTCATCGTTTTATCGTGTTGCAGGCAGACTCGCGCGGATCAAGTTGGAGTAAGGTGTGCGCAAGTCAAGCGGATTGCGTGCTCATCGTGGCACATGCCAATCGTGAGAACAAGGTGCCACAGTTGTATGAGCAGCGATTACTGTGGCGTTCTCGTCGCACCGCGCGGCCTGAATTGATTTTGATTCATGAGCCAGGAAGTACACCAACCCAGACTCAAGTGTGGGTAAAGAGCAGAAGTGTACAAATGCGCCATCATCACGTGCGGTTGACATCAAGGGATGATATGTCACGACTCGCAAGACATGTTTCAGGACACAGCGTTGGGGTCATCCTGACGGGCGGTGGCGGTGGAGGTTTAGCCCATCTCGGAGCGCTGCGCGCGCTCGAAGAGAACGGCATTCCGATCGATTGCATCGGTGGAACAAGCCAAGGTACTCTCACGGCAGGCATGTACGCCAGGACTCTGTCATCATCACATATTCTTCCAATGCTCCGGAACAATATGCATGCGTTGAATTCTCCGCGCCACTTGCTCACCGATCTTACGCTCCCACTCCTATCGCTGTTCAGTGGTAAGGGTTTGAACGAAATAATCAAGAGATCTGTCGGAGCAGAAACCGCGATCGAGGATCTTTGGCTGAATTTCTTCTGTTGCAGCACCAATCTCAACAAGAAGTGCCTGACGGTGCACACTTGCGGAACTCTTTGGCGATGTATTCGGGCGTCGATGACGGTGCTAGGACTGCTGCCACCTGTACGAAACGAAAACGGTGAGCTGCTTGTCGATGGAGGCTATTTGAATAGTATCCCAGTAGATGTCATGCGGAAGGAGATGGGCGTCGAAACTGTCATCGTCGTCGACGTGGAAGACAAGGACTTTTCCAGCTTTCGGGATCTGACGCCTCATGACGGCGGTATGGGGAGCTTTGGGCTGTTATGGGATCGTTTAAACCCTTTTGTACTAACCAAGCTGAACAATGGTAACGATCGGCTCGAAAACCCGTCGTACGCCGATGTGTTGCACGCCCTGACTGCAACGACAATGAAAAAGCATCTGGAAATCATCACACGGGAACACCGTATCAACATGCACCTCCGACCTCCTGGGATATCTTCATGGATGACTCACGGCTTGACGTATTCTCAGATGGACGCAGCTGTGCGCAAAGCTCAAGCGTATACGAATAAAGCCATCGTGACCTGGAAGAAAAAAGCGAGGAACGAGCGCAGAGTGTCTGAGAACGAGGCCAAGAAGCCGCCGTCCGAGCTCCATATGGCTGCAGCCTCTGTGTTCGGCGAGTCGAGATCTGAATCTGGGTCCCTATCCCCCCGTGTCTCTCCTCGTTCGAGCTTTCGTCTCGATGAGGTCTCACCGGGCTTACCGACTGATCGAACGCCGCCGCCCGTTCACATCGACGTTCCGAAACTCGACGCCGTTCAGGCGTCGCGGTCGTCGAGCGCTCCGACGTCGCGCGCCGCCCACCTTCCCAGCTCGGAGACCGAGGGCACGTTCTCCCCCTCTGAATCACAGCTCGTTCGAACCTTCACCGATAACGTCGTGGCTGAGAAGAAACTGCCGTCCGAGCGCGCGGTGTTCGTCAAGTCGACGCGCAACTGAAATGTAACATCATCCATAGTGTAGCACACGAAGGCCCAGATGGACACCGCATGACGTCATACACGCGCGCGATGCTCTCGGCGTCTAGTTCCATCTCCAGCGCTCGCGCTTTCGCCCCGGCGCGCGTCGCGAAGCGCGCGAGCGCGACCCGCGGTCCCGTCAAGGTGTGCATCGTCGTCGGCCGCGTCGCGCGCGCGCGAGAGAGACGCGACGTGTTTCGACGATGCTCGCGTTCGAGGCGGGGGTAACTTTTCGGACGAGCGACCGACTGACGAGGGATCTATCGCGACGCAGGTGAGCGCACTGACGTGCAGCACGGCGGACTTTAAGGTCGGTCTGTCGCTGGAGATCGACTCCAACCCGTGGAGAATCACTGGTACGTCGGCCCGAGCGAATACTCGTCGCACGCGACTTTATCCGCTCGCTCGGCGCGCGTCGCGCTGGAGACGAGTGGAGACTGACGAGACGATTCGTGGCGCGCGTAGAGTTCATGCACGTTCAGCCCGGTCGTGGATCGGCGTTCGTTCGCACCAAACTGCGCAACTTGCTCACGGGGAACATCAACGAGAAGACGTTTCGCTCTGGTGAAAAGTTTGAGCTCGCCGACGTCTCCAAGGAGACAATGCAGTTCACGTACATGGATGGCGACGATTACATGTTCATGAACATGGAGACCTTCGAAGAGCTTCGGGTCCCGCCGGTGGCGGTGAACAAGTTCGTCAAGGAGGGCATGGACTGCGCCATCGTGCAGTGGAACGGTAAGGTCATCGGGTGTGAGGTGCCGAACCCTTTCACGTTCACCGTGACGGAGACTGATCCGGGTCTCAAGGGTAACACCGCCAGTGGGGGTGACAAGCCGGCGACGATCGAGACCGGCGCAGTGGTCACCGTTCCCCTCTTCGTGAACGTCGGCGACCAGATCATCGTCAACACCGATGAGGGAACCTACAAATCCCGCGCGTGAGAGAGTTAATAGTATTCCGACCAATTCTTTCCTCTCGTCAGCCCCCGTTCACACTACGACATTGCGACGCGCACGCGATGCCGAAATGGCGAGTAACTCAAAGCGACTGATCGACCCCATCGCGCGAGAGGCAAAGCGGCTGGGATATGTCGCTCGAAGTGCGCTGAAGCTCGTGCAGCTGGATGAAAAGTTTCGGCTTCTCCGGAACAAGCGCTCGGTGTTGGATCTCGGATGCGCGCCTGGTGCTTGGATTCAAGTCGTTCACGAGCGAACACGGCGTCAAGGAGGGACGTGCGCGCGCGTACTGGGGATAGACCTGAAGGAGATCGATCGAGGGACGCTCGCGGGTCTGCGACACGTCGACGCGGCGCGGGCTTCCACGATGACGCTCGATGCGACCGAGGCTCGAGCGAGCGATCTGGGAGTTGAGACGTTCGATGCGGTGTTGTCGGACATGATGGTGAATACGCGAGGGCTGGCGAGCGTCGACGCCGCAGCTTCGCTGGAGTTGGCGGAGTGCGCGGTGGACTTGGCGGTGGTTAGAGACGGTGGCGTGTTGGCAGCTCGAGGAGATCTGGTGGTCAAAATTTTGGAGGGCTCGGGCAGCGTGGAAGAGTTGGCGAAGCATTGCAAGCCGCACTTTGATAAAGTGAACTGGTTCAAGCCGAACGCGACGCGGTCTGAGAGTAGAGAGATTTATTTAGTTGCACGCGGGCGCAAGTTACTTGAGTAGACTCAACATTCAATGTTCAACAGTAAAGTCAATAGCTATCTTTCCTAGTTTCTTCTATTTCGCGCGTACAACGCACAAGCCAGACTAATGGCCCCAATGCACGTGCCAGCGATCAACACAGTTTCGACCGAGAGGTAACGCGCCGTGACGGGTTCCTTTGACGACGGGCAAGAAGAGTCGCTTCCACACACGGAACAACCGGTCTCGGGCATCTCTTGCGCCTTCTTGATGCGAACACGCTTGCCCTTGGTGAGCTTCTCACGAATCATCTTTGACTCCTCTTCGCTCGGAATGACGCTGAGACGAACTCTGGCAACGGTGGGGTCCGCATCAATGACCTCCAGAACTCGCGCCTTGCACGACCAGCGGGACGACTCGTAGATCTCAACCATAGCGCTTCGACCCATCAAGTGCGCGCGCTGGTCCTCGCCCCCCGGCAAAAGGATCTGCGTGTAATTCTTCGTGTGGGCGACGAGTGACGTCCCGTCGCGAGCAATATCACTCACCCAGACGCGCTCCGTCTTACCGACCAAGTGCTGGTGGGGCTGATACGACTCGAAGAGCACGGTGAGCTCTCGAGAGCGACCTTTGACGATTTGAGTGGGGACACGCTTCATCCTTGCCGCAGGAGTCCCTGGACGAGGATAAAATTGCGAGATATGCACCTCGGGGAACTTGTACTCTTCGATGAGCTGCATGGTCTCTCGCCACTGCTCGTCCGTCTCGCCCGGGAATCCGCAAATGACGTCTGTGGCGATGACCATGCCCGGCACGGCCTCCAGTAACGTGTCGCAAACCGTGCGAAATTCCTCAACTGTGTACTCGCGTTTCATCGCCTCTAATACGGCGTTCGACCCGCTCTGCACCGGGATGTGCATCCACGCGTATACGGCTGGGTGCCGCATCGCCTCGGCGACCGCGTCGAGGTGAGCTAAAATGTACGGCGGATTCGTCATCCCGAGTCGCAGCATCACCGAACCATCGGTGGGAAGCACTGCGGTGATGGCACGAAATAAAGCCGCGACATCCGTCCCCAAATCTATCCCGTACGCCCCAGTGTCTTCGGACGATAACCACACCTCGGACACGCCCTCTGAGATTGCTTGCTCTACGCGGCTCACCAAGGCGGAAATTTCGTACGACCCGAGATCTCCGCGCGCATGCTTCGTTTTGCAATACGTACACGCTCCGAGGCACCCGGTACTCAGGGGTAAAATCTCGACGAATTCGTTCCTTCTCACCTTTGGTAGATCCAGTCTCGGGAGCGTCTTTTTCTCCAGCATGCGCACGGTGTCGCCGGCAAGCGTTCTCTCCATCGCCTCTACGACGCGATCGATCTGAGTCACCCCCAAAAGACTCACATCTTTCAATTCTTTCGCCCCCTTATCCCCCTGAGGCACGCAACCGGCGACGAGGAGCGCTTTATTCGCCGCCTTGCCTCGCTCGAGGACGGTGTTCATCGCGCTCTGACTCGGGTTCTTAACCGTACACGTGTTCACCAACCACCCATCCGCGTCCGAGGCATCCTTCACGAGTTCGTACCCGTACGATTGCAACTGTCCCGCCATGAACTCCGAGTCAGAGTGATTGTGCGAGCACCCGAACGTGTGCACGAAGATCTTTCCGCGTCCCGGTCGCGTCCCGCCCGTCTCATCCGTCTCATCGTCCTCCGCCCCTCCCCGGTCGTCCACCTCGCCCTCTCGTCGACGCGCGCGCACGTTCACCGTCGGTTCGAGCGTTCGCGCGCTCCGTCCCACCCCACTCGTCGTCGACACCGCCGCCACCGCATCCTCCGCCGTCGCCGTCGTCGTTCGCCGCCCGTGGTCGAACATATCCTCCACATCCTCCACGACGTCCGTCACGTCCGCTCGCTCCACCGCGCCTTCGACCACCATCGCGCGCGTCCGTCGCCCTTCCCGCGCGCGCGCGTCGTCGTCCCGCCGCCGCGCCTCCGTCGCCCCCCGCGCGCGCGTCGTCCATCGCGCTCGCCCGACCGCGCGCACCCGGGCGGCGCCGACGCCCGACCGCGCGCGCCCGGGCGGCGCCGACGCCCGACCGCGCGCACCCGGGCGGCGCCGACGCCCACCCGCGAGATCTCCCCCCGCGCGCTCCCCGCCGTGGGAATCTCGCGGGCGAACCGTGAGTCATGACTCGTCACACCGACCTCTCGAACGAGATCTTTCGTCACGAGATGTGAGATCTCGCGCGTGGCGTGGTGAAATCATAGGGAAATACGCGCCCGCGTACGTGGGTGAAAATATCTCGCGTGATCCGAGACGCGCGGTCGAGCGCGCGCGCGGGGGCAAACCGTCGAGGCCTCGCGCGAGATCGCGCGGCAATCTCCGTCGCGACGACGCCGTGGACGCGACCGACGCGTGCGAACGCCGAGGACGTGATCGGTGACGCGGGAACGTTACGATTCACGACTTGGGCGTGAGAACCAGCGAGGTGCGCGCGCGGTGCGCGAGCGAGCGAGTTCGAGCGCGGAACGACCGCGGTTCGGGGACGGGCGCGGGGGACGGGGAACGCGCGCCGTGGGGGGCGTCGCGCGCGACGCGAACGCGATCGCGGACGATGGGATCGGACGAAGGGAATGATCGCGCCGGTGACGGGCGCGCGATCGCCCGCGGAGCGTCGTCGCGGCGTCGACGCGAGCGCGTCGACGGGCGGAAACCTCGAACCTCGGGGGAACAGCCTCGAAGGGGCGTCTGAGGAAACTTGAGTCATGACTGGTGAAGAGGGGATTCGAGAGGTTCAACAAACCGGTGGCTGACGAGGAGCGCTCTTTGCGATTTTTTTTCAGGTACTCTCGTCATAGTCTGGGACTTGTCCGAGTCTCGCATTCTTTCAGTTCACCCAGAGGCGCTCATAAGGCGCGCACACGTGTGGTGAAGACAAAAGCCCTCGATCCCGATCAAGGTTAGAGGCGGATTCTTATATTTTTTGGCAGCGCGTGCGCGTGACGAGTAGACATGTCTACGCTTGATTTCGGATACGGCGACGCCGGTTTCATGTACAGCAGTCTCGGTCTTCTCGGGACGGATTCCGTGAGTTGGTCGTTTGAGGAGGATAAATTCTTCGAGACAAATTTGGCGCAGTACGACGGTTGGCCCATCACGGGCGACGACTACTGGGGACAGCTTCAACAACAGATGCCGCAAAAGGCGGTGCAAGAACTGAAGGATCGCTATGCAAAGCTCAAGGAGGACATTCGCGAGATCGAGTCCGGTTTCGTGTCTCTTCCGGAGTATTACGACGAAGGTGTCGATAGCGAAGACTACGTCACGGCCGAAGTCAGCTTTGCGCCGATGAAAACCGTCAAAGCGCAGCCCGCCGCTCCGGCGGTTCAGGCTCCGGCTCCTGCCGCGCCGCCGGCGAAAAAGTCCAAGAACGTTCCCAAGACAGGCGATCAAGAACGACGAAAGGGCGTTCCATGGACTGAAGAAGAGCATAGACTATTCCTTCTCGGATTGAACAAGTTTGGCAAGGGCGACTGGCGCAGCATCAGCAGAAACTTTGTCGTCACTCGCACGCCCACGCAAGTGGCGTCTCACGCGCAAAAGTACTTCATCAGGCTAAACAGCATGAGCAAGAAGGATAACAAGCGTCGTTCGTCGATTCACGACATCACATCAGCCACGGGCAGGGATTAAGTCGCAGCCGTTCACCATCAGCCTTCACCACATTTCTTCAGCACGCATCCCTTAATGTGCCCCTTGCTCGCTCTTTTGCACGCTTCCCTGACGCTCGCGTACACATATATTTCGAACATCGGTGTAAATTAATTCATACGTACAACAACGTAAACTACGTGCGTCTAATGCTATTGACGAAGCTTGGGTACCACGTATCGTGCTAATTGAATTGCCTCACGCGCTTGTCACTGCGTTTAGCAAGTCAGAGACTACCGATGCCTTTGCCGCGTTCACTTGTCCGTGAAGCTTTGCGATCTCCGCGTTGAACTCCGCTTGGAGCCGATTCTCACTCTCCGCCTTATTCCCAGCTTGCTGCGAACCCCATCGCGCGCGTCGCTCAATCGTCAGTCCAACCGCTCTCGCTTCTACGCGCGTGCCGCGTCGCTCTGAGATCTCTGCCTCGTCGCTCGAGCCGCACCTCCGCCACCATCTGCGCGTACCGCGCCTCACGCTCCGCCCTATACGACGCGATCTCGCCCTTCGCCTCCTCCACCGCCGCGCGCAACCTCGACGTCTTCTCTGCGTCGCGTCGAGCGTCCGCAGCGCTCCCTCGTCAGTCGCTCGAACCGAGTGCCATCGCGCACGAATCTCGCGCGTGCGCTCGCGTCTCACACGTCTCACCCTCCCTCGCCGCGCGCACGATCGCCTGCGCCTCCTTCTCGGCGAGCATCAGCTTCGAGATGCCGTCTCGCGACGCGTCCATGGCGCACGTCGTCGCGCTCGACGGGCGTCTCCCAGTGCGGGGTCGGTGGCACGTCATTTTCATCGCTCACCGATCGGGCGTCTCGAGGCGGACGAATGGTGAAATACATCGACACAAAAGAAGTAAAATACGAGACACACGACCCCCGGTGGGGCGCGGGGGAGAAAGCCCTAAGGCGCGCGCGAGGCGGCACAATCGCACGGCGAGAGACGTCGACATGTTCGCGTCCGCGACGACGACCAAGCTCACGAACGCGTTCGCCACCGGGAGCGATCTCGGGGCGAAGTTCCGCGCCGCGTGCGCGGTGACGACGCGACCGGAAACGGTGAAGCGATCGGGGATGACCATCGAGAGTGCGTCTCTTCGAGCGCGCGCGTGCGGTGGCGACGTCGCCCTCGGGGCGATGGCGAATGCGAAGTGACGACGCGCGTGTGGGGGTGAAGGGCCTGGGAGGGCGGAGAATGAACGAAAGGAAATCACCCGAGTCATCAGTGGGGTCGTGGAGGGATCAACACCACCGGCGCGTCGTCGAGGGGGGTAGAAGCGGGAGCACGGATAGAGACTGACCCGACGCCCCGTCGCATCGACGCAGACCTCCACGGGATGTCCGGCCGCAAGTGCATGCTCACGGGGAAGAAGGCGAACAATGGCCGCACGATTTCTTTCTCGCACATCCGTAACAAGACTTTGCAGCAAGTCAACCTGCAGGTGCGCACGAGAGGCGAGAGCGACGGGAGCTTGGGGTGGGGCAACCCTAGACCCTCAAGCGACGAGACGCGTCGCGCGAGACTTTAGGCGCGAGCGACTGACGTTGACGACGTGTTTTCGAACAATCGCAGTACAAGCGCGTGTACTGGCCGGAGCAAAAGCGTTACGTGCGCCTTCGCATCTCCACGAACGCCATCAAGACGCTCAACAAGCTCGGGCTCGAGGAGATGGCGAAGCGGGCTGGGCTTGACTTGATGTCATTGCCGTACATCGATGCGGATCCGGCGCGCAAGGAGTGGCAGGCTGAGAACGGTGCGGCACCGACTAAGCAGAACAAGCGAGCGCCGAAGGGTCCGAAGCCGCTTTACATCCCGAAGTGGAAGGAGGCTCAGTTGGCGAAGATGGATGCGGCGGCGGCGACTGCCGAAAAGAAGCGTTTCGCTGAGGCGAACAACATGGTTGTCGCGTAAATTCTTTGGCTGAGCATGCTTCCGCACGGCGCCGTGTGGGGTGGAGAACTTTAGATCAAATGGAAGATTTTGTTTAGACACAATGTATTCAATCTTTCGGCTTCGAAAAAGGAAAAAAATGAGAAAACCCCTTCGCTGCATCTACGTGTGAGCGCGCTGCTTATCCCATGAGCTTGAGACAGTACTCGCCCCCGTCCTCGGCGGAGAGACCGAAGTCTTGCGGTCGACTTCCGAGCGCGACTGCGGTTTCCGCGGCCTCTCGGTAAACCATAGGGTTTTGTGTGACTGCTTTCGCCATGGCATGTGACGCCTCGGCGATGCGCTCGTGCATGACGTGCCAGTGCGGATCATACGCTGGAACACCGGTGCGTTTGGCGACTCGATTTTGTAACTCGGTGTCATTGACTTCAAATTTGATCCCGTACGTGTCATGAGACGCGACCAACGGCATTTTGTCTCCGACGTCGACTCTGAGCTCCTCAATGTATTGCACAGCTTGTTGCCACGTCTGTCCTTTCTGCGCGCCAACGTGGGGTGACGTCGTCAGCTCGGTTTCTTCATCGAGTTGGAGCTTGAACCAAAACGCAACGGCGTTAAACACTCCTTCGTCGTCGATATCAAACTCGAGTGCGCGTTGAGTGGGCTGTAAATTTTCCATGTAGTTGTTAAAGTCAAAGTCGAACACCTCCTTCCACGGCGCAAGCGGTTTCCACTTGTCTCGGCAAAGTTCGAGGTTAATGCCTTCATAATCGCTGCGCCATCGCCAACGATTGGCCTGTGAGCAGTCGAAGCCAGAAACATGATCGATGCGTAGCTGGATTGGTTGGGCGTAAACAGTCGCCGAGCTGGGTATGATTGTCGCATTCGACGCAAGCAAGCGATGCTTGGCCATTCCAACAATGTGCAGCGCGCCTTCACCTATGAGACCGCTGTCGAATACCTCGTACACGAGAATGTCTGATTTACGATCCATCTCTGGCATAACACCGTCGGGCTTCAAGCCGTGCTTAATCAGACCCTCAGACTCCTTTGTGAACAATCTTCGAGCGTCGCGATTCAGAAACATGATGGACGTTCCGTATCCATTCATGCAAACAGTTTCTTCGCCCGCATCACACATGTGATTACTCATCTCGGCCGCGTACACGCGATCCGCTCCAGCACGCATCGCAAACATCGACAACAAGCCACTACCAGCGCCAACGTCTAAGACTTCGTTCCGCAGATTCTGCTTCTTGCGGTGAGCAATGGCGCGCTTGATGGCAGCTTCATACGCGTTGTTTCGTGACGCATCGTTCAACATGTCGTAATGCCAGCTTGCGATGTTCGCGTGCCGCGGTCGCGTAGACGGAGGTGTTGACGAAAAGTACACACGATCGACGTCCCTCTGGATGCGCAGTTCGATCGATTGATTGCGCGTGACTGTAATCTCGTCCAAGTATTGCACCGCGGCGCCCAGGGAGCTCATTGCGGCACTGCGGTCTCCACTGACGTCGTAACTCTTCAACTCGACGCCATCACAAAGCTCACACTCGAACCAGTACGCAATTGCGTTCCAGGATCCATCTTTGATGGCCGTGACGTACACGACGTCGTCTTGTTCCATCCCATCGGAGCATTGCTCCGCTGAGAGAGCTTTTTGCAAACGTGCTTGTATGTCAATGTCCGAGACATCAAAGGGATCTGAGAGCACCACGTGTGGTTCGGAGTATAAATCTTGCTTGGAAGCCTGAGGATGCCACCTGTACGCATTCAGTGCGGTTAAATCAAATCCACTCACACGATCCAATCGAAGTGCTATGAGTTGTGCCTTGACTCGAACTCGAGACGGAATAATGCGTGCATCAGGTGTCGCCAACTTTTTCTCCCCCACGTGATCCACAGCCCTCAACAATCCCAGACCAAACGCACCATGATCAAACAAATCGGTCACAATCAGCTCGGAGGGCTGCGTCAAGAGTTGAGGCCCACGGACGCTCGAATCGTCATCCGCTTTCGCGAGTGAACACGCCTGAAGCTTCTGATCCAGCAAACCAATCGTATCCTTTGCAAATTTGTCCGCATTTGATTTCAAAATCTGCTTCGCCATGCGATATAAATACCTGTTCCTCTCAATGGCGAATACTTTTTTCGATCCCGCTCTGGCGGCGATGAGAGGTAAGACGCCGCCGCCGGCGGAGATGACTAGAGTAGAGTTCAGTGTCTCAGTATCGCCAACGGTTAGCTCAATCGCGTCATTATAAGCCGCCATGCGTATGGTGTCATCCAGTATCTTTAAAGATCTCTTCGGCGCCGCGAGATCAGCGAGTGACATCGCGTAGTTGATGACGTTCAATCGCCCTGGGTCCTCCTGGAATCGGCTCGCGTCGATTTTACGTAAACACATCTGAGGAAGAAACGTCGGCCGCCACTCATAATCTTCAATATCCCAGTCTGGTCCATTCATAGTCTGTTTCCACTGATTCTCAATCTCCGTTCGACGATCCTGCGCCCGCGCCTCTCGAAGCTTATACGCCAAGTCCCTCCTCACCGCGAGTGTCTCCAAAGCGATTCTCTCGAGCTCGTCTTCAGCCGCCGCGCGCGCCTCCTCGAGACGATCTCTCATGTCCACGCTCTCCGGTGCGAGTTCCAGCCCCTTCGCGAATGCACCGTGCGCCTTCACGCTCTCGAATGCCGCCATGAGCGCGCATCCGAGCCGATACCATCCCTTTGCCCACATCTCGTCTATCTTGACGCACGTCGCCGCGTCCCGCAGCGCGTCCTCCACCAAGCCGATCGCCAGCGCCGCCGCCGACCGATTCGCGTACAGCGTCCGATCCCAATCGCACCCCGCGATCGCCGTCGTGTAAGCCTCGATCGCGCGCGCGTACTCCCGTCGTCCGAACGCCTCGTTCCCTCGCCGCTTGGCTAAATCCACCGCGCGCGCCACCGCGTCCTCGTCCAGTGCGCTCACGTCGACGCCGAGCGACTTCATCGCCGCGCGCGCCCCCTCCGTGTCCGCGCGCACGCGATAACGCTGTCGCTCATCCGTCGTCGTCGCCATCGCCGTCGCGCTCGGTCGAACACTGCGGCGTCGTCAACGCCCGTCGTCGCGCGCGCGCCGTTCACGAAAACGCACCGAAAACGCTCCTTTTAGGGACTCGCTAAGAATCATGACTCGAGAATTTCACACGAAAACAAAACACCCTCTCTCGACACACACACGCGTCATCAAACCGGAGGATTTCACCGCTTCCCTCCCGACGACGTCTTCACCACCTCTCGCCGCGCACGAGGCCGCGCGAGTCGTCGAATCGCGTCCGATGGCGAGTAAGATCTCCCACATACCCGCAGTCGTGAGCTCCCCGGCGCTCGTCGCCGCGTTGCTGAGCTTTTCGATCGCCCAAATCGCCAAAGTGTTTACGCACTATCACGCCACGGGGAAGATCGACTACACGCGCGTCGTCGGGAGCGGGGGGATGCCGAGCTCGCACACCGCCTTAGTGGTGGGTTTGTGTACGTCGATCGGGTTGAAGGAGGGGATGTCGAGTAGCATATTCGCGCTGTGTTTGGTGTTCTCGCTCGTGGTGATGTACGACGCCACGGGCGTGCGGCTGCACGCGGGACGGCAGGCGGAGGTCCTGAATCAGTTGATCGTCGAGCTTCCGAGGGATCATCCGCTGACGGACTCGAGGCCGTTGAGGGATACGCTCGGGCACACGCCGATTCAGGTCGTGGTGGGGGCGATTTTGGGAATGAGCGTCGCGTACGTACACTTCGTGTTCTGGATGGCGACGTACGCGCTGTGAGTGCGGAGGGCGAAGTAGAGCGGGGGACGAGCATCGTTCGACTCGATTCGGTAAATTCAACTTTGATTGTGCGATAATAGAGCGTGCAAAGTCGTCGATGGCCCGAATGAGGTGTAATTTAAACGTAGCGCTTGACGAATGACTCGCAGTATTTTGACATCTGTCGTGAACACGCGCGCGTCGACTGCACAGCCCGACTCGGTCGATCGCGTGATGTCATCATCCTCCGACGACGATGAGCAAACTTTTGACGAGTTGTACGATAAACTAACCGCTCGCGCGTCGTCGGGCACGAGCACGAGCGCTCGAGACGCGTCGAATAACGATTCGAAATTGAAACAGCTCCTCGAGCGCATCCGAGCACCGTTGCGACGGGATCGAGCGTCGAATGCTCACAAGGGGTCGAGCGAGAGCGAGGACGATGGTAATATTCGCCCAGAGACGCCGGTCCGAGCGCATACGCCGTTGTCGTCGACGTCTAGGCGTCGCGTGGTGAACGACGCCTCGCCCGCCATGAACGAGAGCCCGGCGACGTTGATGCGTTACCTGCGAGACGCCCAGCGCGAGCGAGCAGACATGGAGTCTCGCGCAGAGGCGTTGGTAGAACACATCGAGCGAAGAGACGCTGAGGCTCGAAGCGTGATCGAGGAGACTCGAGCGGAGATGCGCGAGTGGCGAGAGCGGTGCAAACAGTTGAGTCGAGACGTCCCGGAGCGATGGTTGGGGGTGTTCGAGTCGTACGACGCCGAGATCGATCGATTGGGAAAGGAAAATTTTGATTTGAGAGAGCGCTTACACGAAGCCCTGGAGGCGAAACTGTCTAGGGAGGACGGCTCGGGCCATGGCGAGGCAAGAGCTGAGACATCGGGCGAGCGAGACGCCGCGCGCACGTCTGAGGCGCTCCACCTCCGTCGTGCCCTCCGCGCGATCACGCTCGAGCGTGATGCAATCACGGTAAAGCTCGCGGACGTTGATCGACGCGAACGACAGATGAACCTGATCCGGCGTCACTCTGAGGGCACCACCAAGCGTCTCGCCCGTGTTGAGCGCCTCCTCGCGAGCGAGACCGCGCGCGCGGCGCAGGCGATCGCCCGAGCCGAGCGCGCCGACGCCGCGACCGCTTCAATTATCTCAGACTACGAGTCTCAGCTCACGAGTGCGCGAGCGCTCATCGAAAACTTGGCTCTTCGATGCGACGCCGACGATTTGATGAGAGCCGCGCGCGAGCACGATCGCGCGTTCCCCCCAAATCGTCGTCGCGTCTCAGTTCGCCAATCCTAGCGCTCTAGCACGTCACAAAACACACGTAGCTCATAAAATTCGCCTCGATTCGTCACTCTCAGGGCACTGAAACGCCCGTCGCGCGTCCCGCGGCGCGCGCAATCCGATATATCCAGTCTTACCGGTACAGAAGTGTTCGATAACTTTATACCCCGAGTTATGCGCAAACGACTAAGAGTCAATTTTCATAACTTTTCGATCACGTCGTCGCCCTCACGAGTCGTGAAGTCGTGAACCATCGCGTCGGACTTTGTGTGATCAAAGTGAACGGACATGTGGGCAAATGCCACGAGTTATCGTCAAGGGACAAGGAGGGTAAGAGATAATTTCGATAACTTTTCCATATGGGTTTTTCGTCGGTCGTGACTCGTGACGGTGTCTGAGACGTGCGCGATGATGTCCAGCCTCGATGGGTCGTGACTCGGAAAAGACCCTCGTCAAAGTTATGGAAAAGTTATCGTCAAAATGAAGTTTTGTCGATAACTTAAACGTCCACGACGCCCACGCGGTGTCGAGCGCGACGTCGACGTCACCGGTGCCCGACGCCACATCGCACCATGCGCGCGCAGCTCGCTCGCGTGACCGCGCCTAAGGCGCTCGGCGCGAGCCGTAAAGCGCCGACGTCCGCGCGCGCTCGATGCGCCGCGATCACGCGCGCGCAATCCGGCATCTACGGTGCGCGCGACGCACGCGGACGCGAACGAGGCGGATGGCGAGAAGACGCGCGCGGTGGAGGGTTCGAGGGCGCGATGGGACCGATCGCGCGCGAGACTGACGATGGGATGGCGGTGCGCGAACGCGTCGCAGAGGTCACCGTGGCCGATACGAAGCGTAAGTTTTTGGAGGCGTACCCGTACCCGATCCCGAGCGTGTGGGCCACCGTGGTGCAAGAGCTCCTCGTGCAGGGGCACTTCCAAAAGTACAACAAAAAGAGCGAGTACAACGAGCTGGCGTCGCTTGGATTCGTCAGCGTGTACGATCAGCTCTTCGAGGGATTCCCGAGCGAGGAGGAGAAGGGGAAGATCTTCAACGCCTTCCTGGGCGCGCTTGATGAGGATGCGGTGCGAACGCGGGCGGATGCAGAGACGCTCGGAGCGTTCGCGACCTCCGCGAACGGAGTCGAAGGGTTGAAGGAGAATGCGATCTTCGCCAAGCTTGCCGCGAAGAGCGCCGAGGGCACGCTTTTGTACACTAAGTACATCGCGATCGGTATGTTCAGAATGTTGGAGCTCGCCAAGGCGACGGATCCGGCGGCGCTCGAGGCGCTCGTGACCGCCGGCGGGTTGTCCATGTCCAAGGTGTCCGGGGATTTGTCAATGTACAAGGGGTTGCTCTCGAAGCTCGCAGCGGCTAAGGAACTCCAAGAGGAGTTCCTCGAGCGCGAGAAGCGCAAGACGGCCGAGCGCCTCGCGAAGAAGGCGGAGGCTGAACAAAAGGCTGAGGCCGAGGCATAGAAGCCTGTTTCACCCGATTCAGTTTGTAGTCAATACTCCATTGATAAGCGCCAAGGCTTTGTGAGACTTTTCGATCGACCCCTCGCGCTCGCATGTCCTTCACCGAGGCCTTCAAGGCCATCCCCACGGTGCGTTTCGAACGCTCGCTCGTCGTAATAGTCGGATAAAGTGACGAAAAGGACACCAACGTCCGAACCTCAAGACTCACCGCTCTCACTCGCGTAGGACCTCGCGCGATGCCCGACGACGTCTAAAAAGCTCGCGAGATGTTCGCAGCTCGTGCGACTTTTCGTGGAAGAGATCAGCGGTCTGGTGACGAAGGTTCCGTACGGATACAGAGCGCTGCGGACGCACCGGAAGCTCCCGAGACGCGGCGAGCGGGACGGACGTGTCGAGCACGGCGTGGCGATGTCGCGAGACGTGAGATACGACGACGGTGAGCGATGCGTGATGGATATTTACGTGCCCGAGGGGTTGGTTGAGGGTGAGAACGCGCCGGTGGCGCTGTTCGTCCACGGCGGGGTCTGGGCATCTGGCGAAAAGTGGCAGTTCTCGCCAATGGCGACGGCGCTCGCGAGAGAAGGCGTCGTGTGCTGTGTCGCGACTTATTCGTTGTATCCGCGAGCGGACGCAGTACAAATGTGGGATGAGATCTCTCGAGCGATCTCATGGACGATGGATAACATTGAGACGTACGGAGGGGATGCGAATAGGGTGTCTGTCGTGGGACACTCCGCTGGCGCGCAGTTATGCGCTCGAGCGCTTTTACAGCGCGGGGGCGTAAAGAACGTGAAATCGAAGACGAGTACGCGAGAGTGGCATCGAGATTCGCGAATGCCTCGAAAGTTTATCGGCATAGCTGGGGTGTATGACATCGGTTACCATTATGAGTACGAGGATTCGCGAGGAGTGGCCATTGTGAGCACGATGGCGCGAGCGATGAATGGCGCTGAAAACTTTGACATGTGCAGTCCGGCGCGTTTGATGCCTCGGAGAAAACGCGATGGGCGAAGCGTCGTCCCCGGGCCGGATAATTTGACCGGAGACGTCATGGCAAAGATGGCTGGCTTCTACCGCAAGAGCGAGGATGTTGCCGAGTCACTGGAGGAGGAAGTTGCTTTCCCACCCACTGTCCTCATGGCTGGTTGCGCCGACATCACGGTCCCGTGGCACGAGAGCGCCGACTTTTACTGGAAACTGCAAGACGCCGGCGTACCCTCGAGGATGTTGCTGTACCTCAAGGAGGACCACGTGGACTTTGTTCTGAACTGGAATGAGAAGGGCTCGGGAAAAGACACAGCTGACGGGAACGATTACTTGGAGCCGTACACGCGAGATTTCGTGCGCATGCTCAAGGATTAATATGTTAATATGTCATTAGTATCCATCGTAGCTATAGCTCTATTCTCTGTATTTGTCGATCACGTTTCGATCATTGCTTCGTCGAAATCTTGAAGTTCCTCAACGGCGTCTTCTACGTCGACATCCTCGTGATCCTCACCTCGCGCCATCGCCTTTGCTCGACGTTCGATAGTCTCCTCGCGCTTCTTATGAATCACTCGAATTGCGTTGTCGATGCGCTCGAGCTGTGATTTGAGCCACAGCTCCAGCCTCTCTTCGCTCTCCTGACACGCCGCGTCATCGTCCGCGCTTCGACGCGCCCGCTTGTAAACCAGTATCGGCTCCGTCTTCGTCAACAGCCCCCCATCGCGCACTGCCGCCTTCATTTCCTCGTACTCGGCCTCGATGAGCGCCCGCTCGGTCTCCTTGTACTTTAAATCCACCTCAAATTTCTTCTTCTCCTCGGCGTCTCGCTTCTCGAGAAACTCCTTGTACTGCGCCTCTCTCAATTCTCGACGAATCTCTTCGCTCTTCCCCGTCACCGCCGCCTCGATCGCCTTCCGCTTCTCCAGCACCTCTCGCTCCTTCTCCTCAAGGTTCGATTTACTCTGTCTCAGCGTTCCGACCAACCCGGCGAACATTCTCCGCTCGCGCGTTCCGAGCTCGCCCCGCGGTCGCGGCGTCGCCTCCATCTTCTCCTCCGGGACATCTCCTCGCCTCGTCTCGCGAGATTTAAACGCACTCGTCCCATCCGCGCCTCTCAACGCGCTCGGGTTCGGTCTCCGCGACGACGCGAGCGCTCGCAGACGCTCTCGAGCCTGCTCGCGGATGAACATTCCATCGAGTAATCAGTCGTTCGTTCCCTCTCTCGCGTGTCGCGTCGCCGAGCGCGCGTGCGTCGATCGCACCTCTCTCCGCGTGGTCGATATCTCGGAGAGCTTGGCCCTGAGGTCGTCCGCGGCGCCCATGTCGCGCCGTGAAATGGCCGTGTTGAGACGGTTGCGCTCGCGTCGTGTCACTGTTCACCGCCGTCCCTCGACGATGTCTTCGCTCGCGCGGCGCGTCGCGGTCGTCGCGCGCGTCCACAGACAACGCGTCGCCGCCCGCCGCTCGAGCGCTCGAGCGAACGCGACGAGCGCGACCAAGTCGAGCGAGAACGAGGTGATTCTGGTGACGGGCGCGACCGGTCGAGTGGGCAAAGAAGTAATCGCTCGGCTGCGAGCGATCCCCGGATTCACCGTGCGAGCGGCGACGCGGGATAAAGATGCGTACGCGAAAGCACTCGGGGCGCACGAGACGACGCGGTTCGACCTTGAGGATGAAAAGACGTGGGGACCGGCGATGGAGGGGGCGACTCGGTTGTTCAGCAGCACGCAGGACAAGTACATCGAGCGGCACATGGCGTTCGCGAAATGGTGTGGGAGAACGCCCGAGGTGCGAAATAATTTGAAACACATCGTACGGATCAGTTGTTTCGGGGCGGATACGAACACGAACGCGTACGATGCAAATGCGCACGTATCGCGCGATAACGCCGGGATACCGCTCATGTTGCAGCACTATTGGTGGTCCGAGGAGTGCTTCATCGACGCCGGGTTCAAGGATAGGTTGACGTCCATTCGAGGAAATTTTTATATGAATCACTTATTGAAGAATGAGCTGGAGAGCATAAAGAGCAAGGGGACGTTCACGTCGCCTCTGGGGGAGTGTAAGAACAGTTTCGTCTCGTGCAATGACATGGCGGAAGCCGCAGTGCGGTGCTTGGTCGAGGGACCAGAGCGACACGGCGATAAGTACTACGACATCTGTGGGGCCCAGTCGACGAGTATGCATGAAGTGGCCAATATTTTGACGAAAGCCCTGGCCACCGACGAAGCGAAGGACGTGTGCCCGGAGGCGTACGGAAAACGCATCACTTACGTGCCCCAAGACATCGAGCAGTTCGAGAAAGATTTTGGCAGCACGCGAGCAGAGTTCTTCGAGTACCTCCGTAACGGCTTCTACTCGAGATGTTCTCCAGACTTTTACAATATCACCGGTAAACGGCCATTGACCTACTACGAGTACTTGACAACAAAAGGTGCCGCCGGAGATACGGGACTGGCCGAACTCTTCTCTTCGCAAGGTGCGATCTTCACAAAAGGTGTCGATCAGTTCAAAGATCTTAAGAATATCACGAAATGAACGCCACCGCCAATGAATTGTACGAATTGAACGAATTGAAATGAAACGAAACGGTCTAATTACACCCTCTAATCACGTAAACATGCCTTCGGGGACACCCTCCTTCTTTTTATACAGAACCTTCTCCTTCGCCTTGGAAAAGTCCGCGTGCGTGACCTGCATGCGACGTTCTCGCAGGGCGAGGAGACCTGCCTCGGTGCAGAGCGCCTTGATGTCGGCGCCAGAGAGCTCGTCCTTAGCCATGACGAATTCTTCGAGTTGTACGTCGGCTGAGAGGTTCATGCGGCCGGTGTGAATGTTGAAGATGTGACGCTTGGTCTTGACGTCTGGAAGCGGAAACTCGATCTTCCGGTCGATGCGCCCCGGACGTAAGAGCGCCGGATCGAGAGATTCAATTCTATTCGTCGCCATGATCACCTTGACGTCTCCGCGTGAATCAAAACCGTCCATCTGGTTCAAAAGCTCCAACATCGTGCGCTGAATCTCGCGCTCGCCGCCAGACTGAGAATCGTAGCGCTTCGTACCAACGGCGTCGATCTCATCCATGAAGACGATTGATGGACTCATTTCGTCGGCGACGCGGAAGAGCTCGCGCACAAGCTTCGGACCATCGCCCAAATACTTCTGAATCAACTCGGAACCGACGATGCGCAAGAAAGTCGCGCTCGTCGAGTTCGCCACAGCCTTGGCTAACAAAGTCTTACCGGTTCCCGGGGCGCCGTACAGAATCACTCCCTTCGGAGGCTTGATACCGATGTCCTCGTACAGCTCGGGGTGCGTCAACGGTAGCTCCACCGCCTCCTTGATCTCCTGAATCTGTTCCTCCAACCCCCCGACGTCGGCGTAAGATTCCAAGGGCGCCTTGTCCACCTTCATCACGCTCACCATCGGATCAACGTCATCCGCCAGCGTCCCCACCACGGCCGAGTTCTTGTGATGCAACAACACCGCGCACCCGGGCTCGAGCTGACTCTTGTCCACGAACGAAGCGATGTTCACGTAATACTCTGGTCCGATGCTCGACGACACGATCCCGTGCGTGTCGTCGATTATCTCCTCCAACGACCCAACGCTCATCGGCGCCCCGCGCATCTCATCAATCTTACTCTGCTCATCCTCATCTCGCTCCTCCCTCGGCTTCAACCGCTCCTGATTCCCCACGAACTCCTCCTCCATGAGCAAGTAATCCTTCACCCGCTCCAGCTTGAGCATCCTGAGCTTACACTTACTCGCCGGGAACACCTCGGGCAATCGCGTGTGTCCCTCGATCCCAGTCTTCTTCTTCTTCTTCCCCACCCGCATCGGCGGCGCGGGCGGTTCGTACTTCTTCTTCTCTTGTTTTCGCCGTCCGCGTCCTCGGTTGAGATCGCCATCGCCATCGGCGCCGCCGTCCGCGCTCTGTCCGTTACCCATCACCGCTCGCGCGCGCTCGCGTTCGCGCGCGTTCGCGCGTCCTCGACCCCGTCCTCCGCGCCGGCGTCGCGCGATGCCGCGCGCGCGAACACGCGCGCGCCCGCGGGCGATCCCACGTCGGCGCGGTCAAACGCGTGGGCGGGCCAACGACGAGTGATGACCCATGGCGAGAGACTCCATACGTATACCACGAGCGACACGCCGATGTGCGTCACACACACACGTTTTCACGCGCACGCCAGCACGCGCACCTCTGATGGCGCACGCGTGGTCCTTAATACGGAGACGACACACGCGCCGTGGATCGACGCGCGCGACCGTCGCGCGGGCGACGAATGGTGTTGTCTCGCGACGTCCCCAGAGCTCGCGCGCGTCGCTCGCGCGCGACGACGACCATGGCGCTCGACGCGTGCGAGGTCACCGCGTTCGCGGTCCTCCGCCGTGGACTCGCGCACGCGCTGTGGTTCATCCTCGGATGCGTCCTCGGACGATTGTCCAACGGACGCTCGAGCGGGACGGGCGAGGCGACGGCGAGGGCGACGGCGACGGCGGCGACGGCGCGCGCGCGGGCGACGACGGTGACGCCGACGACGTCGAGGGTGAGCGTGGATGGGAAATCGGATGGTGGGGAGGCGCGGTCGCGGGCGACGTCGGGGACGACGCGCGGCGCGGTGGCGATGGAGGTGGAGCTGACGGGCGGCGACGACGAGGCCGAGTCGTCGTGCGCGTGCGTGGATGATGAGATGACGGATGCGTTTGTGGAGGAGGAGGCGACGAGTGGGGTCCCGGAGGTGTTTGCGACGCGTTCGAGCGCGCGCGCTGCGGACGGAACGGCGGAGACGTTCCGCGCCGCGGAGGCGTCCTCGTCGGGGGCCGAGGATGAGTCTCCGAACGATAGCGACTCGGCGGATACGAAAGAAAAGATACAGTTCTTCGAAGAGCGCGTGTTCGAGGCGACGAACGCGGTGGACGCGGCGGAGGATGAACGCGATAGAGCTCGCGCGGAGGCAAACAGAATCGAGTGGGAGAAGCGAGCGGAGGAGTTGGCGAGACAGCGTGAGGAGGCGCGAAGATTGAAGAGTATCGCAAGGAAAGAACGGCGTGCGCTCGAGCGCTCGCAGACGCATCGCGAAGAGAGAGACGTTCGCGCCAAAGAGGCGGAAGATCTCGACGCGTATCGCGTGCACTCGCAAGAGGCATTGAAGACTGAGGGTCTGTATCACATAGCGGAGAACGGCGATCTTCAAGGTCTGTTGACTCGGCTCGAGATCCACGAGGAAGGAAAGAACATCGAGACGTCCTATAAAAAGGCTCTCTTAAAATTCCATCCCGACCGCGCCGCGGCTCGCGGCGGAGGCCTGAAGGAGCACGCGCTGTGCGAGGAAACGTTCAAGCTCTTGCAGGCGTGTCGAAAGGTTTGGGAGAGCATGGGCAAACCGAATCGAACCTTTGTTCGACAACAAACTGCGCCAACTCGTTCATGGACTCGAGGTTCGCCAGCGAGCTCTCAGACGACCGCCAAATCGCCACCAAAGACGAGTACAACGGCGTCAGAGGGCGGATCACATTACTATCACGCGTACAAGGCAGGGAGGCAATCGATGGACGATGAAGCCCGCAAAAAAGAGGCTGAGATCAACGCCGCGTTCGTTCAAAAAGCTAAGCAGGAAGCGACAGAGGCGGAGGAACGCATGCGCGCGGAGGCTGCAGCTCGCTGGAGAGAGTTACAAAAACTGCAGCGAGAAAAGGACGAGCGAGAGAAGAGAGCAGAGTTTGTTCGCGTCGACTCCTTAGCGAAAGCTCGCGAAAGAGAAGAGCTTCGCAAAAAGCTAGAAGAGATCAAACGTTCCGCTAGCTTTGTACCACAAGAAGATTCGCAGGAGAACTCTCCGAGTCCTGCGGTGAATAGGACGACGTCAGGCACGCGGGTCTTCATCAACATGAAGCCCACTGTGTCGCCAGGCACGGGGTCTCAGTTCACTGCAAACGCCTTCATGGAGGTTCGTGGAACATCTCCGGGATCTGCGTCGCCTCGCTCTCCTCAGTCGAAGGAGGAAACGCTGACGCGGCTCTGATTTAATAGAATGACATCGTGTAACATCAACTAAACGCGCAGTTCTACAGGAGGGCTTGGAATTCCGCGCGCGCTGCGTTGATAGAGCTGATCTCTTCAGTTTGCTTGGCAATCTTTTCTGCGTTCGCGGTGCGAACGTTTTCTGGCACTTTGCTCTCGTATCCTTCGTCTTCAGTCTTCTTGATGAGCGCATCCGTAGACTTTTGAAGCAAGTCGAGCTTTTTATCGAGCTTCGCAATCTCCGTAGCCGCGTCAACGACGCCCTTCAAAAGCATGTACACGGTGATGTTTTCGTTCACAATTTGAACACCGCATCCCGGAGGGGCGGACTCACCTTCGCTAAGTTGCTTCATTTCGCCCACTGACGCAAGAGTGGTAAGACCTTCGACATCAGCCTTCAAAGCCGCCTCCACATCAGCCGACTTTGTGGAGAAGAAGACCTCCGGTCGCGCCTTGGGTTGAAGGTTGTAATTGGACTTCATCGAGCGGAAGGCCTTGACGGTATCCATGATGGCGGACATCTGCACCTCGGCCTCCACGTTTGCCCAGGAATCGACGGCGATGGGATAATCAGCAATCATGATACTCTTTGGAGTGTTTTCATCGCGTGTTCGCGGGAGTCGCTGCCAAAGCTCCTCGGTGACGAAGGGCATGAAAGGGTGGAGGAGTCGCAAACCAGCGTCAAGGCAAATCCAAAGAGCATCTCTGGTTTGTTTCTTCGCGACTTCGTCAGTTCCGCTCATGATGGGCTTGATGATCTCGATGAATACGTCGCAAAGCTCGTACTGCCAGAACGCGTACACGGAGTTCGTCGCATTATTGAAATCATACGCCTCCATGCCCGCATTCGTCCCCGCGCATGCCGCGTTAAGACGACTGAGAACCCACTTGGCCGCGAGTGGAATATTTTTGACGTCGAACGACGAGTTAAAATCAGTCGGTGGTACGTAGCCGTCGCCCAAGTTCATCATCGCAAACTTGGTGGCGTTCCACAGCTTGTTGCACCAGTGTCGGTAAGCCACAACGCGAAGGACATCGAGGTTGATGTCACGGCCTTGAGCGGTGTAGGACACGAGAGCGAAACGCATCGCATCAGTGCCGCATTCGGGGATGCCCTCCGGAAAGTCAGCCTTTTGGGCTTGCGTGGCCTTCTTGACCTCCTTTTCGTCCAAGTTGCCTCCGAGAAGAGTCGCGTTCAGGGCAGCGAGATCGATGCCTTCGATGACGTGAAGCGGATCGATCACGTTACCGAGAGACTTCGACATCTTACGCCCGTGCGCATCTCGAACCATGGCGTGCAAATAGACTTGCTTGAATGGAACCTTGCCGGTGAGCTTCATGCCCATCATCACCATGCGAGCGACCCAAAAGAATAAAATGTCGTGACCAGTCTCAAGGAGGGACGTTGGATAAAATTCTGCCAAGTCTGGAGTCTCATCAGGCCAACCGAACACCGAAAACGGGAATAGACCGGAGGAGAACCACGTATCGAGAACGTCTTCGTCTTGTTCGAGGGTAAATTCCTTGCCTGGGTACTTCTTCTCAGCCACGGTGCGCGCTTCAGCCATGTCGCGGCCGATGACCCAGCGATCGAGCTGCTCAGAGCTACCGCCTGGCATGCCACTATCCGTGTCATTTTCTCCCGAAAAACGCACGTAGAACGCTGGTATACGATGACCCCACCAAAGTTGGCGAGATATACACCAATCGCGAATGTTCTCGAGCCATCTGAACCAAGTTGGCTCCATGAAGGAGGGAAGAATTTCGAGGCGCTTGTCGCGAGCCGCATCGCATGCATCCTTCGCCATGCCTGCGCAGTTAACCCACCATTGCGGCTTAAGCATGGGCTCGATAACATCCTTACTGCGGCTGCACAGACCCAAACGCATTGGGTTGCTTGCCTTGCCGCGATAGAGACCGAGCTTATCGAGCGCCTCCGTGATGGCGACACGGCACTCGAATCGCCTCATCCCTTGGAACTGCTCGCCACCTTGCTCGTTGATCAAACCTTCCTCGTTGAAGACATTGATGAAGTCCAGATTGTGTCGCTTACCAGTTTGGAAATCGTTCGGGTCGTGTGCCGGCGTAATCTTTACGCAACCGGTACCGAACTCCATGTCAACAAGTTCGGCGTCGCAAATGACGGGGATTTTACGTCCGTTGAACGGGTGGACGAGGAACTTGCCGTGGAGACTCTTGTAACGCTCATCCTCAGGATGAACCGCGACGGCAGTATCGCCGAGCATGGTTTCGATACGCGTCGTGGCGACGACAACCTCACCTTGTCCGTCTTCGCGAGGATATGCGAAGGACGTGATGACGCCAAACTCAACCTGCTTCTTGTGCCCCGGCACGGACAGCATCGTCGGACCTTCGAGTTCGATGTGATCGACCTCGATATCACTGATCGCGGTCTTCAACTGGCAACTCCAGTTCACCAACCGGTTGTCGCGATAGATCAAACCTTCGTCGTGCATGCGAACGAAGGCCTCCTTGACGGCTTTGCTAAGCTTCTCATCCATGGTGAAAGCCTCTCGCGACCAGTCCATGGAGGAACCGATTCGGCGAAGTTGGTTGCAAATCTTCCCTCCGTACACGTCCTTCCACTCGAATACGCGCTCGAGGAACTTTTCCCGGCCGAGATCGTGTCTCGTGACGCCCTCCTCGCGCTGCAACTTTTTCTCCACGACGGTTTGCGTGGCGATCCCAGCGTGATCGGTTCCAGGAACCCAAAGCGCCTCGTATCCGCTCATTCTTCTCCAGCGCACAATAGTATCTTGAATCGCGTTCGTCAGTGCGTGTCCGATGTGCAAAGCGCCCGTGACGTTTGGCGGCGGGATGACGATGACAAACTTTGGCTTGTTCGTCCCCATCTTCGGCGTAAACATACCGCACTTCTCCCACCACTCGTACCACGCCGCCTCCACCGCCTGCGGATTATACGACGTCGCCATCGCCGTGTGCACCAAATCCTTCATCTCTCCCTTCGGCGTCGCAAGCGCGCTCTCGAGCGCCTTTGCGTCCTCCTCGCTCGGCCCGCTCGCCTTCTTCTTCCGTTTCGACTCCCCACCTCCCTCCGCCTCTTTTTTCGCCCGCGCCTCCGCCTCCGCCTTCTGCTTCGCCGCCTTCGCCTCCGCCTTCGCCTTCTTCGCCGCCTTCTCCGCCAGCTTGGCCGCTTTCTTCGCCGCCTTTTCCGGATCCATCGGCGCGGTTCCCTCCGTCATCGCCGCCGCCTCGTCGAGCCCCTTCCCGAGCGCGCCCTTCACGTCGTCCATCGCGATCGACCGTGAAAACGCGCGCGGTGCGTGCTTTGGGCGCGATCTCGCTCGAGCGACGCGGCGTCGCGCGGTGACGACGTCGCGACGACGCCCGCGCGCGTCGCCCGCGCGCGAGAGGTTTTTTTTTTTCACCTCGCCGGTGACCGTGCTCGTACGAGATGAAATGGTTTTCATTTTCAACGCACGCCGTCGGTGCGAGTGTCGTGTATCGAAAAGGCGTCACTCGGCGCGCGCGGACGACGCGTCGGGCACGTCGCGCCCGCGCGCGGGGGGCGAGACGCGAGCGAGGGACGATATGCGTCGCGTCGTCGCCCTCGCGCCCGACGATGGGGCGAGCGCGGAGCGAAAGAGGGGAAGCGGGACGAAATTTCTTCGAGTTTGGGATTTCGCCACCGCGCGCGCGGCCGAGTTATTGGCGACGACGAGCGCGATCGAGGAGCGAACGGGGAAGAAACTCGGGGTACAGTCGTTGCCGCGACATTTGAGGCGACGCGCGAGGAGCTTTGCGCCCAGGGTGACGCGAAGACGGCCGAATTTGAAGCGGACGCGGGAGGGACGCGCGGGAGACGCGTTCAGGCGAGCGAGGGAGGCGACGCGGCGGCGAGGGGCGCTGAACGCCAGACGAAGGTTGAATGATGATGGAAATGAGGTGAAGACGCTGCGAACGCACGTGTGGCACGCGAAGAGGTGCGTAGAGACGCGATTCAAAGCGATGCAACGCCTGGACGCCGGTGATGACGAAATCACGCACCCAGCCAATCCGAGGACGTTTCGGCGTTCGCTGGAGACAAGCGTACACAGTTACCGTTTGGTATATCGACTGAGGCGTTGGATACGGATCGCGATCGCGATCGAGACGTGAATGAGGACTGACGCAACACTTAAAACACAGGTTCGCAATGCGCAAGCCGCTCGGTTGGGGATGGATCGTGCCGAGCGCGCGCCCGGGGCGTGGGCGCGGATGGCGCTTCATCATGCGTTCGATATCGCAGAGCGCGATAGCGCACGATTCGTCGTACAATACGTGCTTCGTGATGAAGGGTGAAGCCAAAGCCGTGCGCGCTGCGTTGGTCAAAGTGGTGTTGGAGACCAAAGCGCTTCGTACAGAGGCGTTTAAGTCTGGACAGCGCGCTAGCGTGATACACGTTTTGTCTTCAGCGAAACGACGGCGAATTATAGCCCCTGCTTTGGTGTATCACGCGCGAGCTCCGAACAGCGAGGATGGTTCAGAGGTGCATATTTGGGTCCATCCTCGAGTGAGCGAAGCGGTGCACAAGGCGTTCAGCCGCATCAAGGTTGACGAAAACGTACAGTACGACTTCAAAGCATCCGATGCGTTCGCTCGCGTTGATATCATAGGCGCGAAGGCTTTCGAGGTGATTCAGAGATTGGTGCCGTCTATTGACTTGTACGCCGAGCAGCACACACAGCGTGGTATTCGTCGATTCGTCTCCATGGACCCGCGTGCGGCCGCTTGCGAAGTCAAAGTGGATGGAAGTGCGCTTGAAAATCCAAGCGAAACCGCACCGACTCAAGCCGAGTACGACGCCAGTCGAATTGCATCGAGACGAGCTGCGTTGGAGCGCCCTTGGGAGGAAACGTCCGCCATCGGGGTGAAGGCGTACTCAGCCATGCTCATCAACCGAGGGCCCGTCGCCATGGATGGGTATACATTGATAGTATCCGCGTCGTGGAGTTTACCATTGTGGTTAGGGGTGTGCCAAACTGGCGCGAAACCCGCTGGAATCGCTGAGTGGTTGTGGTGCGCTCGACGGTTCGGTCGAGCAGCTTTCCCTGATGACTACCTGGACACCAAGGCTGGTTCTGATGCGCGCGCGGAGTTATTCGACTCAGTGTCGAAAATCAAGTCTAAAATGCCGTTGGGTAAAGTTTCATCGTGTCTTCGCGCTCTCGAAGTGCGCATGAAGGACGTCAAAGTTCGCAGAGTTTTGCGAGTGGCCGATGAAAAGCTTGATCTCGGCACACTTCCTTCAGAGACAATGGTTCGCGTGAACTTGAGATGTCCTTGGGCTGGCCAGCCAACGCTCGGTTCAGAATTATACATTCCGAACGACGTACAGCGTGACGCGTGGTGCTCGAAGAAGTCGGAAACGAAGTCGCGACGGCGCAACGACACAACCGTTGGGAAAGTGAGTGGCAAACCGATTGGCTACATCACGTCGGTGTCCGCTCCCGCTGCTTCGGTGGGCCTTGCATCGGCGCTCATCGACGCTAACGCGCTAAAATCACTCACTGAGAACTTTTCTCGGAGTAAGGGTAAAGTGTTCATCATGATTAGTCCTCCGGGAAAACCCGCAATTCCGGCGGAGGCAGTTGTCATAATTTCCACCGAGGAATTCGACGAGCCTTGGTGGTGATGGAACGGCGATAGATTGTTGTAATTGTGTTCTATTCGTTTGTATCAAAGCTCCTATCCTTGTTTAATTCGTTCGATGCACGCCTCCTTCGTGATGGAGGGATCCTCAAGCACCCACTCGATGGACTTGTCGATCCAAGCCTTCAACTGCGGACCTCCCTTGGTCATGTTCAATGCCGCCATGACGTCCTGACCCGTGACCGGTGGCTTCTGTTCCCAGCACGCGTTCAAGTTGAATTCTGTGATTCGTCGCTCTACGGCTTCGAAATCGTCGACCGCCATCCTTACACCGGCTTCGACGCGTTCGCGAACATCCGCTGGAGCCGAATCTGGGTTCACAGCATAATCAGCCGCCCATTGCGGCACTTCGGAATCTCTCATACCAGGGACTCGCGTCAAGCTCTCGAGAAGGACGGGCAGACGCCATGTGAACCCCATCTTCCGCAGAGCCATCCCGCCTTCGAGGCGAGTGAACTCTTTGTTCTCCAGTAGAGCCTTCGCGAGGAACAATGACTCGTGGATGTGCACCGCGGTGTCCGCATCCTTCGATCGAAGTTTGAGAGCGTTGCTCACGATATCGCTCACGGCAGGGACTTTCTTCCCCTTTGCCCCGATCGATTCCAACGCGCGATAAGGCAACAACCAAGACGCGAGGAAGAGCCAAATTTTGTGTTCTTCATCCAACCATGACTCGATCGATGCCACCTCTTTGATTGCGCGTTCGATGCAACGGGTCGAATACAGAGACAGACGATCCGCCGTTTCCGTTACTGCATCGACGACGCTCTGCGTGGGAACTTGAAATACAATTGGAGTGATCTTGAACGCCACCATGAGCGCCACCGCGTCCGCTGGCGAGCGTCCCTTGAGCATCCCCACCACTTCCTTTCCGAAACGCTCCCGACTCACCTTGTGCTTCAACGCGTTTTGCACATCCGGATCGCTCGCGCTCGCACCGATCTCCTCGTCTACGTCGAAACCAAACCGAGCGGCGAAGCGCACGGCTCGCAGGATTCGCAAAGGATCGTCCAGGAAGGTGGTTCGCGGCGGTAGCGGCGTGCGCACGATTCCGTCCCGTAAATCCTGGATGCCTCGCTCTGTGAAATCCTCAACCTTCTTCTCGTTCAAGTTGTAAAACAGTGAGTTGATCGTCAGATCCCTTCTAAAAGCGTCATCCTTCGCCGTCCCGAACTCCATATCGGGAATGCGACTGTCCTCCGAGTAATTCTCCGAACGCAAATTCACCAGGTCTAACCACACATCTCGCACACGCATCGTTGCTGTCTCCAAGTGCTTGCTCTGCTCCGGATTACTCTGGATCACCCCGATTCCCTTCGTCTCCATCCCGTTCGCCTCCAAGTACTCATTTACCTTCTCCGCGAATTCCTTCCCTAACATCGTGTCCAGCGCGACGTCGATGTCGTCGCTCTCTCTCCCGACGAGCTTGTCCCGCACCCAACCGCCCGCCACTCGCAGAGTGACGTCCAACTTGAAGTGCTCCACCACCGCTAGCAGCGTCTCAAACACCTCCGTCTCCTTTGCCGTACACCGCACCTCTCCCTCGTACCCAACGTCGTCTCCGCCCCGCCTCGCCCTCGTCGCACTCGTCCGAGCGAATCGCATCGTCTTGGCACACCGACCTCGATCGAATTCCTCCCTCTCCTCGCTCATTCGTCCTCCACCGATCACGCGATCGCGCGTCGCCAGCGTCGTTCGCGCGTACCGTCGATATCGCGCGTGTCCAACCACGAACGAGGTAAGACGCGACGCCCTCGACGACATGCGCCGTCGCGGAGTGAAACTCAGTCCACCACGTCCAAGTCTCATTCCACGTAAAAGAGCATTCCGCATTTTGCCAAACCCTCATTTTGACGCTACGATAACTTTTCCATAACTTTGACGAGGGTCTTTTCCGAGTCACGACCCACCGAGGCTGGACATTATCGCTCGAGTCTCAGACACCGTCACGAGTCACGACCGACGAAAAACCCATATGGAAATTATCGAAATTGAGGCCAACGCAACGGGGAGATGGAGGATTGCATATTTTTATCAAACGGCGTGAAAAGCTAATTTTGATATGAAATTAGCCCATGGGGAGATAAAATGGGCTCATTTGCGCGCAAAAACGCCACGACGCCGAAAATGAGCCCATTTTCCCGAAAAAAGTTGCAAAACCAAATTAGGTCATCCATCTCCCCCTCGGCTTTATTCTGCAAAATTCGTCTTTTCCGAGTCCCTCGTCTTTTACGAGTCATGACCCACCGAGGCTGGACATTATCGCTCGAGTCTCAGACATCATCACGAGTTACGACCGACGAAAAACCCATCACATGCGACCGCACGCGCCACGTTAAAATTTAAAGACTCGACCGGTCGGTCGCGACTCGTCGCGACGGCACCACCCTCGAATCCCACGCGTGGTTCCACATACCATTTGTGATGACAGTATACGATATGCACATCAATAAAAATGTGCACGTGACGTGAACCGCGCCCGGTCGACGACGCCGAGGCGTCGAGGATGTCGACCGAGACGTGTGATTGATCTGCGAACACGACGTACAGTACGGTGAAGGGCGCGCGTAGGGGGCCCGGCGGGCGCTCGTCCATCATCCATCGGGGCCTCGCGCGCGTGCTCGTCGACCGCACACGCGCGCGCGCGACCGAGACCGCGGTTTTCTGTGGAATTAGAAATCATCTCTCGATCGCGATGGGACGAGCGTCGGACAACAGCGTGAATCCAGCCGTGCTCGCCGCGGAGTACGCGGTGAGAGGGCCCATCGTGCAAAAGGCGCAACAGCTCGAGAAGGATCTCGCGAGCGGTGCGAAGCTGCCGTTCGATAAGGTGGTGTACTGTAACATCGGAAACCCGCACGCGCTGGGTCAGAAGCCGGTGACGTTCTTCCGTCAGGTGCTCGCGGCGTTGGATTGCCAAGGTCTTGACGGCGCGTTCCCGTCGGATGTGGTCGCGCGTGCGCAGGAGTACAAGGGAAGTATTCGAGGCGGTACGGGCGCTTACTCGGAGTCCAAGGGCGTGTACGTCTTGCGTGAACGCGTCGCGAAGGGGATCACGGCGAGGGATGGGATCAAGTGCGATGCGGATGACCTGTTCTTGCTTGACGGGGCCTCGGCTGGGTGCCACCATATCATGAACGTGCTAATCAAGTCCGCGGACGACGCCATCATGTGCCCGATTCCGCAGTACCCGCTGTACTCCGCGGCACTTACGCTGTACGGGGGTACGCTCACGCCGTACTACCTCGACGAAGAGGGCGGATGGACGCTTAACGTTGAGCACCTGAAGGAGCAAGTCGCGAGCGCACGCGCCGCAGGCAAGAATGTCCGCGCACTCGTGGTCATCAACCCGGGCAACCCGACCGGCAACGTTCTTCCGGACGAAAACTTGACCGCGACGGCTCAGTTCTGCGCTGACGAGGGCCTCATGCTTATCTCCGACGAAGTTTACCAGGAGAACGTATATGCTGATGGCAAGAAGTTCACCAGCATGCGCAAGATCGTGCACGACGCGGGTCTCACAGATAAGTTGGCGTGCCTGAGCTTCCAAAGCATCAGTAAGGGTTATTACGGCGAGTGTGGCCGACGTGGGGGATACATGGAGCTCACCGGTAACTGGGATGAAGGCATTAAGGATGCGCTTCTCAAGCTCGCCTCCATCGCTCTTTGTCCAAACCTCGCCGGCCAGGTGTGCACGTCGATGGTCATGGACCCGCCCAAGCAGGGCGAGCCGTCCTACGAACTCTTCAGTAAGGAGCGCGACGACATTCTTGCATCGCTCAAGCGTCGTTCCATCAAGCTAAGCGCGGCACTCAACGCGCTTGAGGGCGTGACCTGCAACGCTGCAGATGGTGCTATGTACTGCTTCCCGAACTTGACGTTCCCGCAAAAATTCATGGACGACTGCGTGGCCGCCGGCAAGGTTCCGGATGCTGAGTACTGCAGCCGCTTGTTGCTCGCTACTGGTATCGTGACCGTTCCGGGCTCTGGCTTCGGTCAAAAGCCGGGCACGTGGCACTACCGCATCACCTTCTTGCCCAGCGAGGAGGACATTGAAGGCGTCGCCATCAAGCTCGCTGACTTCCACGAGAACTTCATGGCACAATACAAGTGAGCGATGCAAATACTGATAGAAACATTCAA
Source organism: Ostreococcus tauri (assembly GCF_000214015.3). Classification (NCBI taxonomy): domain Eukaryota; kingdom Viridiplantae; phylum Chlorophyta; class Mamiellophyceae; order Mamiellales; family Bathycoccaceae; genus Ostreococcus; species Ostreococcus tauri. The sequence continues at coordinate 461,999 of NC_014428.2, read as the reverse complement.
GATGTAAATGCCCCGCTTAAGCATCAGGACCTACGGATTTAGTGGATAGAGGAAACAGATTAAACCGCAACAAAAACTGTAATTTGTCAAACAACTGTCATAAATTGTTTCATCTCTATGTCTACGTCAACTGAAGCGCGCGATTGATGCTCTGCTCGAACGCGGCGTACTCGCTCTCATCTTCGCCACCTTCGCGTTTCAGTGCCTCTGCGTGTTCGACTCCCGTTTCCTTCAACCCGGAGATCTCTCGCTTGACAGTGTTAAGCTGACGGTGAAGTTCAGCGAGTCGCAGGCGCACTTCACGAGCACCAGTTGGCATCTTTACCGTCGGATCGTCGCCCGGCGAGCCATCAATCGGAGCAGAGTTTTCATTCGTACCGTCGGACGCGGTTGGATCTTCGTTAGAGTCGTCGTTCTCGCCTTCATTTGCGGCGCTGCGAGACGCATTGATCCTGTTGATGTCTTCGATGCACTGATTGAGCACCGTTTCTGAGGCAACACTCGACCCTGGCGGCGTCCCCGGAAGGAGTGTGATAAGACGAGCTTCATACGTTTCGTACGGTACCCACACGCCACCTCGTTCGAGCACGACAGCGTTCTCACGAAAGCGACCACAGGGGCCATCGCGCCGGATGAGCCCATCGCAGGATTTGAGTTGGCTCTCAATTTTCCAAGCGTGTGCTTCGAAATTCTCGGGATCTTTGAGCGACAATAAATCCAAACTAGCGATGGGCGTACTTGCAACGCTCCGGATGACGCATGCCGAGGGAGGACCCGCGTAAGTAACCTCAAGACCCTGTTGAGTTGTGAACGACACAGGACGAACTCGAACGGAAGTCGCATACTTCACCGGTCCATGTTTCGAACAAAACGGCGTATCGTCCACTCTACTCGCGGGACAGCGCCACGCTTTACCATCATTGTGCACGCATCTCTCTGACTGCGTTGCGGGCTGCGTGTTCGCCTGTTGGGCTGCTTGAGTCTCGCGAAACACCATCGCAGCCATCTCACCGTTCGTCTTCGTACCTTTCTGCAGTCCGAATGGGGGGATGATGACGACATCGGCGTCCATG
>NC_014428.2:412882-460906 GCF_000214015.3 Ostreococcus tauri | reverse complement strand
TGCCGAGCTCGACGAGCTCGACGCCGGCGTCTTGCCTGCGTGCGCCTCAAAGTACTCCTTGGACTTTTCTGGATCACCGACCATCGTCGGATCCCCCGGGGTCCAACCCGCGGGACACACTTCGCCGTGCTCCTTTGTGTACTGAATCGCTCGCAAGAGGCGCAGCGTCTCGTCGACGCTTCGACCGACCGGCAAGCTATTTACCGTGATCTGCTGCACCACACCCTCATCATCGATGATGAACAACCCTCTCAAGGCGATACCGGTGTCCTCGAGTAGAACCCCGTACTTGGCGCTGATCTCTTTCGTTCGATCCGCCACAAGTGGGATCCGCATCGGGCCCAACCCGCCGCTCTCGCGTTCCGTCATTGTCCACGCCAAATGACTGTACTCACTGTCCGTCGACACCGCGATCACCTTCGCCCCTAACTCTTCGAACTCGCTCGCACGATCGTTAAACGCCGTGATCTCGGTCGGGCACACGAAGGTGAAATCCAACGGGTAAAAGAAGACGACGCAATATCCACCTTGCGCGTACTCCTTAAGATTGATCCGTCCGAGCTCCCCGTCGATCACCGCCGGGGCGTCGAACCCGGGCGCTTGCTCACCGACGAAAACCTCCGATCGAGGGTAGCGCACTCTCGTCGTCGCGTCGTCGGCGTACGCGCGCGTGAATCGCTGCGCGTGAACGAGATTCCGCGCACGCTGCGTCATCGCGTTCGAGTTCGCGACGACGGCGCGCTCGGCGCACGGGAGCGTCGTGCGCGAGACGGTGTGCGTCGCGACGGCGCACGCGCGCTGGGCGACAGCGCGCGCGGCTCGACGGAACATTTCGAACGCGAGACGCCGACGTGTGCGGACGGATTCAACCGTGTTAGTTATCTCTTGGGGGCCTGATGCCTGTGCGCGTTAAAGAATGGCGAGACAATTTATTAAACAATGTCGCCCTAACGCGCGGCGGAGGTTGCCTGGGGGTAACCGGCGCCGTTGAGCCACGGATACTTCTCCGTGCGCATTTGTTCGAAGGCGGAAATATCGGCGTCGTGCTGCATCGTGAGCCCGATATCGTCCAAACCGTTGATGAGGCAGTCCTTGCGGAACGGATCGACGTCGAACGGAATCTTTTCGCCGTTGGAGCGGATGATGACCTGGTTAGGGAGATCGATCTCGAGCTCTTGCTTGGCGTTCGCGTCAGCCATGAGCGTGTTGACAGTCTTCTCGTCGAGCACTATCGGCAGCATGGCGTTCTTGAAGCAGTTGTTGAAGAAGATATCCGCAAAAGCGGTGGAGATGATGCATCGAATGCCGAAGTCATTGATCGCCCACGGTGCGTGCTCGCGAGAGGAGCCGCATCCGAAGTTGTTACCGGCGATTAAAATGGAGGCATTGCGGTACGGCTCGTTGTTGAGCACGAAATCCGGGCGTTCCTTGCCTTCTTCGTCGTAACGCATTTCGTAGAAGGCAGACACGCCGAGACCGGTACGTTTAATGGTCTTCAAGAATTGTTTCGGTATGATCATATCGGTGTCGATATTCTGGAGCTCCATGGCCGCGGCAACGCCCTTGAGGGTGGTGAACTTGGCCATGCCGCCAGCGCCGGAAGCACCGGCGCTCTTCTTTGCCGGCGCTGGGGCGACGACGAGGTCACCAGACAAGAAGTCCTTGCTCTCGCGTTTGCCCGGAGCGTCGTCACCGGTCAACCCAACGCCAGACCCCAAGGTACGGACGTCTGTGAGCTTACCGGTGATCGCGGCCGCGGCGGCCATGGCAGGGGAGACCAAGTGCGTGCGACCACCATTACCTTGACGGCCCTCGAAGTTACGGTTGGACGTGGACGCGCAGCGTTCGCCCGGGAGTAACTTGTCCGGGTTCATCGCGAGGCACATCGAGCAACCAGGTTCGCGCCAGTCGAAACCGGCTTCCTTCAGAATGACGTCCAAGCCCTCAGCCTCGGCTTGCTCCTTGACCAAGCCGGATCCCGGGACGACCATCGCGTAGACGCCGTCTGCGACCTTCTTCCCCTTGGCGACGGCGGCAACGGCGCGCACGTCTTCGATGCGGCCGTTCGTACACGAACCCACGAAGACCTTGTCCACCTTGACGTCTTGCATCTTCGTGCCCGGGGTGAGACCCATGTAATCGAGAGCACGCTGCATGGACTTGCCACGCGCTTCGTCAAAATCCTTGGGGTTCGGGACGACACCGGTGATTCCGACGACATCTTGCGGGGAAGTACCCCACGTCACCGACGGCTCGATGTCAGAGGCCGGGATGACGATCTCTTGGTCATACTTCGCCCCCGCGTCCGAGGCGAGGGACCTCCAGTACTCCACGGCCCGGTCCCAAGTCTCGCCGCGCGGAGACATCGGACGCCCCTTCAGGTATTCAAAAGTGATGTCGTCCGGAGCGATCATGCCCGCGCGAGCGCCGCCTTCGATCGCCATGTTACAGATGCTCATGCGAGCTTCCATGGAAAGTGAACGAATGGCCTCACCCGCGAACTCGATGACGGATCCGTTCCCGCCCGCCGTGCCGATCACGCCGATGATGTGTAAAATAATATCCTTGCTCGTCACCCCGTCTCCGAGCTTGCCGTCGATCGTGATGCGCATATTTTTACTCGGCTTTTGCAACAAAGTTTGCGTCGCGAGCACGTGCTCGACTTCGGACGTACCGATCCCGAACGCCAGCGCCCCGAACGCCCCGTGCGTCGCCGTGTGCGAGTCCCCGCACACCACCGTCGTTCCCGGCAGCGTGAACCCTTGCTCCGGTCCGATGATGTGCACGATCCCCTGTCGCTTATCGTCCATCCCGAAATACGTCACCCCAAAATCCTTCACGTTCTCCTCCAACGTCAACACTTGCACCCTGGAGTCCATCTCCTGAATGAACGTCTCCGCGCTCACGAACGCGCTTCGATCGCTCGTCGGCACGTTATGATCCACCGTGGCCAGCGTGTTATCCGGTCGTCGCACGTCCCGTCCCGCCGTTCGCAGCCCCTCGAACGCCTGCGGCGACGTCACCTCGTGAATCATGTGTCGATCGATGTACAGCAGGAGCGTCCCGTCCGCCTGCGTGCGCACCGCGTGATCCGCCACGATCTTATCGTACATCGTGCGCGCCGTCGCCTCGGTCACCGCGGCGCGTCGACGCCATCCCGAGGGGTTTCTCGCGCGCGATCGACGCGCGCACGGCGTCACGCGCGCGCGCGCGAGCGCCATCGCGTCGACGTGTGCCGCGCGACGCGCCGCCGACCCTATCCGCACGCGCCCTCGAGGGGGTCTGTGTCGAGTCATCACTCGCGCACGGGACCACCCCGTGGAGGCCGCGACGGGGTGGTGCGCACACGACGGGTCTTGACTCGTCGAAGACCCCCTCGAGCCCACGCCGAGGACGGGCGCGCCGACGTCGATCGATCGGCCGACGCGCGCGCGCTGAGAGACCGCGGCGCGGGTTCGCGACTCGAACGCACGCGCGCGCGGGCGACACGGATCGATCGCGCGCGCGGGAAGGGGCGAGGACGTCGCTCGAGGACGTGGTCGACGAAGACATTTCGAACATTTGCGCGACGGAGACATCCGTTGAGCGTCATCTTTCGCGCGTGGACGCGCGTGAGGGGTCGCGGTGGGCCTACGTCCGTGGGAGAGAGGGCGCGTGAACGGTGCTCGAGGTCGAGATGGGGGCGCTGGAGGTCGTGGGGTCCATGAAGGCGCGCGCGAGAGCGCGCGGGGCGGCGCGAGAGGCGACAGAGCGGACGCGCGAGCGGGACGCGCTCGGATCGAAGCGACGACGATTAGCGGCGCGCGCGCGGGAGATGGAGACTTTTAGACGAAGCGCGGTCATCGCGCGCGCGGACGCGAGGGAACCGAACGAAGCGCTGGAGTCGCGTTGGTCGGGGGCGGGAAAAGTCGGCATGGCTGGTTTCGACAGCGCGCCCGGTTTCGCGTCGTTCAGTTGGATGAGCGACGAGGAGTATGAGTACTATGAATCGACGCACGAACACGACGATGCCGAGGACGAAGAGTACGAGCACGAAGAGGATGACAGTGCGGATATTCAGAGCTTTGACGGTACCACCACCGCTGAAAGTGCCGCGACGCTGAAACCGATCGAACGCGTTGATAACGAGTCCAAGATCTTGTACGCTGGAATCGCCGCTGCCGCCGTCATAATCGGCGGAAGACGCATCGGCGCGATTGAAAAGCGGCATCCGCCTCCACCGATGGCGAAGGTGACGACGTCAACGACTTTGAAGACGGAGAAGGAGAGGAAGGTGAAGGAACGGAAGGCTGCGTTGCCGCACGCGGCTGTGGAAGGCGCCAGTGAGGCCATCGCGATGCCTCCGAACGTGACGCGAGGCGCGACGTTCGCTGGCGTCGCCTCGGGCGTCCTTGTAGCTGCGGCGGCGCTTGGAGTCGGCTTCTCGGGGTCGTACAGTCGTGAGGATGAGGAACGAGCTCCGCGAGGACCTCCAGTGGACAACAGGAGCGCCCAGAGACGCCTCGAACTCTTGCGCGAATCGATGATTCTTGAGTTCGAGACGGAGATTGAAAAGCTTGGAGCGTTGAAAAAGGAGAAGAATGACGATCTTAAGACACTTAACGATGAGTTCATGCGCCGCATGAAGGGAGTGGAGCTTGGCGCGATGCGCCAAGAAGCGGTTCAAGGTGCAGCCGCTGGCGAACAAAGTTCACGAGAGTTGGAGCGAGTGCTCACAGAGTTGAAGGCGGAGCACGCGAAAACTCTCCATGAGAATGAAGCCGCGTTCGACGCGCGAGAGAAGGCGATGCAGGAAACCATCGTGAAACTTCAAAACGCCCTGAGCATTGCCGAGGCGGCTCTGCAAGAGGCGAAGGATGTCAATGATTCGATGGCTAGTCGACACGAAACCGAACTTAGAGCGGCGAGAGGGTTGATTCGTGCGGAACGGGAACTCGGAAGGAGTGAGGCGAGCAAATATCAATCGTGTCTGGATTTAGAGCGCGCGCATGTCGCTGCGCTTCGTTCGAATCTCGCCCTTACGAAAGTCACCTCGAGTGAGCGATTCGCTGCTCTTCAAGAGCAGTTGAAGACGATTTGCGAATCCTATTCCAAAACCATCTTGGAGGAGAGAGCTGCGTTTGCCGAAGCGCTCGCTACGAAGGAAGCGGTCGACAACAATTCATCGACGGCTGAGGCTGAATTCCGCGCGAAGATTTCAGAGGTTCGCGCCGAAGCCGAAGCCGAGGTCAATTCTTTGATGGCTAAATACGATAGCGCTCTACGCTCAGCTGCGGGCGAGCGTCGCGCTCTCAAGGCTTTGTTGGATTCCGAAATGGACAAGACGGGCCCTCGTCAAACCAGCGAGTATGTTTCATCTCAAATCCAAGGTGACATAGCCGCTGCTGAAGTCTTAACTAGTAGCAAACTCAACGCTGCGATTCTCGACGCACAAATCGAGTTTGAGCAGCGCGTCGTCGCTCTGAAGAAGACCCATAACGAGGAGCTTGAGCGTATCAAAAGGAGCGCCGATCGAGAGACGGATGGGAAGATTCGTGCGCTCGAGGAAGCGCATCAAATCTCTCTCAAAGCGACTTCCGCGTCTCACGACAAAGCTTTGACAGAAGCTCGAGCTGAAGCTGACAGAAAAGTTGCGGAGGCCGAAGAGCGTGCTCGGAGCGAGATTGCTTCGATGGGCACGAGCGATTCCGCGAAAGCCGAATTGTTAGCGAGATTCGAGGCAGAGCGACTGGAGATGAACGCAAGATTAGAAAGCGAACGGAGTCAGATGAGAGAGGAAGTGACGTCATTGAAAGCGGACTACGACAGAATGCTTTTAGAGGCCATCTCACAGATGCGATCGGAGGCTGAGTCAGAGGCCGTCTCGGCCATCGCAAAGTTACAGTCCGAGAAGACGGAGCTCGAGCGAGCGCTCTCGGACCGCGCATCGGTGAGCGACGCCCAGCGCAACGAGAGATTGAATGCCACGCTTCGCGCTGCGCAGATCGACTTCGAGCAGCGCGTCGTTGCAATGAAGAAGGCGCACGTAGCGGAGTTAGAGCGCATCAAGTCTAGTTCTGATGGTGCTGTGCAAGCAGCTCGCGCTGAGTCTGCCCGCCAGCTTGAAGCATCGACGCGTGAGCTCGATGAACTCAAGGCAGAGATGGCAAAGAGCGTTCCCGAAGCCGAAGTTTCAGCGGCAATAGCAGAGTTACAGAAGCAACTGGCTGATCGTGCTGTCATCGAGAGCAATTTGCGCGCCCAGATAGCATCCGTGCAACAAAGTCTGGAGAGTTTGCAGGCCAGTAGCTCTGATACCAACGCACAGCGTGATGCGTTGCAAGCGCAGGTATCCCGACTGGAATCTCAGCTTGCCGAGATGCAGAAGTCCAAGGATGCGTACGACACTAAGATTATCGAACTTAAGGCCAGCGCAAAGAGCGCACTGGACGATGCCACTTCGCGTAAGGACGTGAAAATTGCAGAGTTGAAGAAGGAGCTTGAACACCAGATGTCTTTGCTTGAAGAGCAACGCTCAATGTCTGACACTCAACTGGTTCGGGCAGTAGCGGAATTGAGCGCAGAATTGCAGGCTTATGAGAGTGACATATCGCAACTCGACTCACAGCGTCGTCGACTCGAAACCTTGCTCTCAGATGAGGCGTCGAAAGTGACTGAATTGTCTAGTGTCGTTGACGATCTTAAATCGCAGCTGCAGAATCGTACGACGCTTGAAGTCAACATGCGGTCTCAGCTGGACGCCTCGATCGCTGAGATTGAAGCATTGCGCAGAGCATCTGAAGTAGACGCTGAGACCAGTAAATTGATGTCTGACGCGACTACTCAGCAAATTAGTGCGCAAGCAACGATCGACTCGCTCGAGTCAAAGCTCGCTGCCCTCCAGAAATTGAACGGCACGTACGAGTCGGAGATCGCGAGTCTCAGGGCGGAAGTTAGTAGCGCGCCAACTTTCGACCCGAGGGACGCTGAGATTCGAGAATTACAGGAGCAGCTCACGATGCAGTCTGATTTGCTCGAACGGCAAAAGAGAGATTCGGAGACTCAACTTGTACGAGCCGTCGCAGAACTGACCGTTCAGCTGCAATCAGCCAAGGAGAGAGATATGACTCAGCTGAATGAATACGTCATCGAAATTGAGAAACTCAAGTCAATCCTTTCTGAGCGCGGCGCTCCCGAAAACCTTTCTGCCGTGGTTTCTGACTTGAAGAACCAGCTGGAGCAGCGCGCTGCCGTCGAGTGCGATCTTCAGAGACAAGTCTCTACCGTGAAGGCTGAGCTTGAAGCGCTACGCAACGCGCCCAAGCCCGAACCGATCATCATCGAACCGACAGACAAGCTGAATGCTCAACACGCAAAGATTGAAGCGCTTGAGTCCCAGCTCGCTGAACTGCGAAAGTCGAACGAAGCGTACACGCAGGAGATTGCGTCGCTCAAGGCGAGTGCGAGCGCCGCGTCGAATGAAGAATCATTGCAAGTGCTTCAATTGAAGACGCTTCTAGAGGAGCAATCCAAGCTTCTCGGGGAGCAAAAGGCTAGCTTCGAGGCTGAGCTTATTAAGGTCGTGGCCGAAATTCAATCGGCGGATGAGGCGGAGCTCCTTAAGGCCGTCGCCAAATTACAAGGTAAGGAGCCCCCCGTGAGATCGACCAGTGTGGATGTCGTTACCGTCGGTGGCGCGGACTTGAATGCCATGCTTCGCGCTGCGCAGATCGACTTCGAGCAGCGCGTCGTTGCAATGAAGAAGGCGCACGTAGCGGAGTTAGAGCGCATCAAGTCTAGTTCTGATGGTGCTGTGCAAGCAGCTCGCGCTGAGTCTACCCGCCAGCTTGAAGCATCGATGCGTGAGCTTGATGAACTCAAGTGTGCTCTCTCCGAGCGTGGTTTGGTGGAGGATCTGTCGGGGGTCGTGGCTGAGCTCAAAATGCAGTTGAAAACACGTTCCACCATTGAGCTCGAACTGCGCTCGAAAATCTCCACCGCAGAGGCAGAGCTTGAGACGCTGCGCAATGCGCCGAAGTCTGAGCCACGGAGCGAGCCGTCGCGTGGTTTCTCATGGCCCTTCAGGAAGAAGTCGTCTGAAGAAAACACGGATGACGAGAGAGTCATAGAACTTCAATCGACGATTGAAACGCTTGAGTCCCAGCTCGCTGAACTGCGAAAGTCGAACGAAGCGTACACGCAGGAGATTGCGTCGCTCAAGGCGAGTGCGAGCGCCGCGTCGAATGAAGAATCATTGCAAGTGCTTCAATTGAAGACGCTTCTCGAGGAGCAATCCAAGCTTCTCGAGGAGCAAAAGGCTAGCTTCGAGGCTGAGCTTATTAAGGTCGTGGCCGAAATTCAATCGGCGGATGAGGCGGAGCTCCTCAAGTCTACCCGCCAGCTTGAGGCATCGACGCGTGAGCTCGATGAACTCAAGGCAGAGATGGCAAAGAGCGTTCCCGAAGCCGAAGTTTCAGCGGCAACAGCAGAGTTACAGAAGCAACTGGCTGATCGTGCTATCATCGAGAGCAATTTGCGCGCCCAGATAGCATCCGTGCAACAAAGTCTGGAGAGTTTGCAGGCCAGTAGCTCTGATACCAACGCACAGCGTGATGCGTTGCAAGCGCAGGTATCCCGACTGGAATCTCAGCTTGCCGAGATGCAGAAGTCCAAGGATGCGTACGACACGAAGATTGTCGATCAGAAGGCTTTTGCTGATAAGCAACTCACAGAGGCTGTGGCAGAGCTGCAAAGCCTCGCAGAAAAGCAACTTGTCGAAGCTGTCGCTGAGTTGCAGACAGCTGCCAATTCCGAAAAAGCCGCGCTCGAAGCGTCCTACCGATCGAGCGCCGGCGAGCGACGCGCACTTTACGCTCTGATGCGCAATGAGGCTCTCAAGCAATCGGCCGCTGCGATGGTGGACTTCACCGCAGAGGTTGCAGCCGCTGAGGCGCGCTCGACTATGTTTTGGGAGCAGAAAATCCGAGAAGCCGAAGAGGCAAAGAGATCTGAGATTGCCAGTCTGAAACGCGATTACGAAGAGAAGATTGCGGCGCTCAGCGCCGCGAGCTCTGAAGACACTTCTATTCGGCTTGTCCGAATTCAACTTGCCGAATCAATCGATAACGAGGCTGAGCTTAAGCGCCAACTCGAGGTGATCAAAGCACAGCTAGGGGAGCAGGAAAGGGACGAGGTCTCCGTTGAAAGATTCCGCAGGACCAAGAATATCTTCAGAGCGGTTCGAGGATACTTTACGAACTTGCACGACGCCTCTCTTTCGCAGGAACGCGACTCACTCAAGGAGCGTTTGGCGCAGCTCGAGTCTGAGCTCGTTGAAAAGCAGAATTTGAATAAATCATTCGAACAGACGATTCGAGACCTCAAGTCCTCAATGACGAATGTTGAGGATTCGCCGCGTGACGACGAACAAATCGAGCGGCTGAAACGTGAGCTCGCTGAGGCGACAGAAGCATCTGAAAAGGAACTGCTGCGGGCCGTCGCTGAACTTCAAGCGAAGGCGCACGCTGACATGACCGCGCTGCGAGTTTTGGTCAAGACGGAAGCGGATGAACGCGTTTCTCAAGCTGAACAGTTGTTCCGTGAGGAACGGCAGGCGCTCATGAATGCACACAAGATCGAGGTTCAAACGCTTGAAAATGCCTCGAGAACGTCTCTCACTCGTGATGAAACAATCAAGCTTAACGAATTCGAAGAGATTTGGAGGGCCCGACTTGAACAGGCAGAACGCGACGCAAAAACTCAGGCAGAGAGAAGCACCGCGCAGTATGAAGCGAACGTGAAGCGGCTTGAGGCACGTCTCAAGGAGACCGAAGAGGGCTATGAGATGACCATTAAGCGACTCAACAAGGCTCTCAAACGATCCGCCAGCGAGAACGAAGACAAACTCAGGCACGATGTCGCACAAGCGCGAAAGGAACTGGATGCGTTCAAGCGCAAACAAGACAAGCGCGACGGTGGTAAATCGAAGACGGTGACTTACACTTACTCTTTCGAAGGGGATGCTGCCGAACTCAAACGTCTCAAGAAACAGCGCGACGCGCTGCAGGAGAGGCTCGAGCGAGTTGAAGCCGAATACGCTGCGTCGACTGATTCGGTCACGCCAGATTTGAGACGACGAATCGACGAGCTGGAAGAGCAAATGGTCGAAATTCGCTCGCAGCACAACCAAGACATGAAGGAGGTGGTGACTCGCATGGAGTCGGAACAGCTTTCGGTCGAGCGCCGATTGCAAGGTGAACTCGATGCCGCTCGCAAGGCGCTGGAAAAAGCCGAAGCCGATTATGAGACTTCCATTGACAAGGCAAAGAGCAGCGGCGGTATTTTCTCGCGCTTGTTACGCAAATCTTCAAGCGAAGATTCTCCGCTGCGAGACGTCGAAGAACGGATTCGAGAAGAAACCGAATTGTTACAAGCTGCTCAGAAGGAACAACGCGAATCGAAGCTACACGAGGACGAGTTACGCAAAGAAGTCGGCAACTTGAAGATGAAACTTGCAGAACTGGGCAAAATTTCCGCTGACGAGATCGCGAAGCTGAAGGACACATTGAAGGACGCTAGCGACGACGCCGTTACCACCGCTGCGTCAGAGATCGATTCCGTGGTAAATAAGTATGAGCGTCAAATTACCGAACTTCAGAAAACGAAGGATGAAACGACGCTTGACGCCGTTGCAAAGTTGATGGCGGAGGAACAAAAGAAACTTGTCGCCGCAGTTGCACAACTTACGGCTGAGCGAGATCAAGCTCTGAACGCGGCCGAGAAGAAATATTCCGAGGAACTCGCACATGTCACTCGAAAGTTTACGAAAATGCGCGACGAAGAGAGCAAAAATCTGTCGGAATTGCTCAGCAAACTTTCTACTCTAGAAGCCGATCGCGAACAGTTGCGGCTTGATGCAAACGCGTGGAAGGACCAAGTAGAAGCGTATGAAGAGCGCATCAAGCGCCTCGAAACTGAACGTGACGATATTTTATCAAGGTTGAAGAGTAGCGAGGCCGAATCAGCCGCTAATCAAGAAGCCGCCGCGAAGGGAGAAGAGCTCGTCAAGGCGGTCACGAAAAAATCACGCGAGGATAACGATGAGGCTGTTGCGATGGTCGCTGAAATCCTTCGAAAAGTGGCCAAACTCGAGGAGGAATTAGTCGTCCGGCAATTGGATAGAGATAACTGGAAAGGTAACGCTGTGGCTGCCGAAGAACAAGTGGAAAGTCTCCAGAATGAGCGCGAAGATCTCTTGCTTAAACTGAATAGAGCTGAAGCAAACGAGTCAAGGCTCACTGAGAAGGAAGTGGAACTTGTCCGCGTCCTGGCGGAAAAGAATACGGAAGTCCAGACTCTCGTGAAGAAGTACGAAGACGATCTGCAGCGTGCCATCGCTGCACTCATGGCGGAGAAAACACTTGCGTATAACGAGGAGGTACAAGCTGCCGTGTTGCGTGCGAGGGAAGCCGAAGCACTCGTCGATTCATTGAGACGCGACTTTGATAAGAGCGTTCGCGACTCGTCCAAGTCACTAGTGAAGGAGCTTAAATCACGTGAGCGTGACCTCGAAAGACAACTTACGAAGGCGCGCCAAGAATATACAGCGCAGGCCAGGAAGATGGAGGAAATCCAACTTCGGTTGGACACAGTTACGTCTGAGTACAAGGAGGCGCAGGCCAAATGGGAGAGGTCCATGACCATCATGAAGCAAGACTTCGAGCGACGCGCTCAAGCGGACAAGGTGACGTTGGATGAGAAGATTGCGTTTTACGAGGAACGCACTAAAGTGCTATCGGAGGAACTCAAACTCGTGAAATCGCAGGTGTCTGCACCGCAGAAGGCTGTTCCGGCGCCCGCCACGACGGTGGTCAAGCGTCCACTCTTCGAGTTCAACAAGGGAAAAGTCGCCGAGGCTCAAGCGAGAGCGGACGATGCTGAAAGACAGTTGTTGGCTGCAACTTCAGAGATGGAAGCGCTTCGAGTGCAGCTATTAGAGGCGGAGAACGCGCCAAGGCGCCAAATTGGCCGCCAAAGAATCCGCAAAGTCAACCAAGAAACCCAACTTTTTTGATCAGCTATTCAGTGTGATGAAAAACAAGAGGGTACAGGACGTTGAAATGCGACTGAACGAGATTGAACGAGCGAAGGATGCGCAGCTGAATCAACTGAAGGAATCTTACGAACAAAAGATTGTTGACTTGCAATCTTCCACTGCTTCAGATGATAAGGCACGGGCCTTGCAAGCGGAGTCCAGCAAAGTCAAGGCTCTCGAGCGCGAGCTCGAGGCTGCGGCGAAGAAACTGAGCGCTTTGCAAACGGCGAGTCAGGCCGAAATCGCGGCGGTGAAAAAGGCTGCCCGCGAGGAGTACGATGCGAAACTTAAGGCTCTCCAAGAGAAGGTGACGAGTCTGGAGGATCAACTCGCAAACGCATCCAAGGTTGCGAGCGAACAGATGGAAGCAGCGAAGAAGGCAGCCAAATCTGAGCGCGATAGTATGGAAAAATCATTACGAGCGGAATTAGCTGCCGCGAAGAAACTTGCGGAGGACGCAGAACGCGCCGCGAAGCGAGAGCTCGTGACAGCTCTACGCGAGGCGGAGCTGCAGGCTAAGAACGATCTTCGAGAGCAAGCCAAGAGGCTTGCTGAGGAGCGATCCAAGTCCGAGGCAAGAATTCGCGAGACTTCAAAGATGGCAACCGACAAGCTCAAGGCGAGGATCGCCAACTTTGAGAAAATGCTCGATGAACGCGAAGCAGACATTGAGGCGAGGTTTAACGCTCAATTTGATAAGCTCGTGGTTGATTTCCGCCGAGAGGTTGAGAAACTTCAGAGGCAAATTCAAGATGCCGAGGCTCGTGCCGATGAAATCGCCGCTTCCAAGCCGAGTCAAGCACAGGCACCACAAGTCATCGAAAAGATCGTCGAAGTCGAAAAGATCGTCGAAGTCGAAAAGATCGTCGAGAAGAGTGTGGAAAAGGACAACTCCAGTAACGAAATTCTCGGGATCTTTGAGCGACAATAAATCCAAACTAGCGATGGGCGTACTTGCAACGCTCCGGATGACGCATGCCGAGGGAGGACCCGCGTAAGTAACCTCAAGACCCTGTTGAGTTGTGAACGACACAGGACGAACTCGAACGGAAGTCGCATACTTCACCGGTCCATGTTTCGAACAAAACGGCGTATCGTCCACTCTACTCGCGGGACAGCGCCACGCTTTACCATCATTGTGCACGCATCTCTCTGACTGCGTTGCGGGCTGCGTGTTCGCCTGTTGGGCTGCTTGAGTCTCGCGAAACACCATCGCAGCCATCTCACCGTTCGTCTTCGTACCTTTCTGCAGTCCGAATGGGGGGATGATGACGACATCGGCGTCCATGCCATAGCACCGCACTCGAACCATGACGCCCACAGAGTGGCGAACGACGTTCATTTCCGTCTGTCGCGTCGCTGGAACGGAGCTATCAGCCTCAGAATCATCCGCCTGCGGCGGCAAGGCAATGGGCGTCTCCTTCTTCACTGAACGAGGCAATTCAAAGTTGGAATCGACCTTCGTGACGCTCAGCGTTTCACTCTTAACTACCTTGGACTTTTTCGGTAACGGCATCGCCGGATGAACGAGTTGCGTGCGGTCTCGAGGCGGCGCCCGCTTGGACAATGTCACCACCACATCATTCTCCATCCCGCTTGCGAAAAACGGCTCATTCGGTTTCGGAAGCTCATCCAACGGCGGCAACCCGTTATCTCGCCAACATCTCTCGATCCACTTCTGTAAATCCTTATCGTACTCGAGCGCGTCGTCGTACGTGATGACGCTCGCGCCGTCATTAACCATGTTGCGCACCCCGGTCGTCGCTGCGGTCCGCAGCGCCTCCAAACCCCTCCAAACCTGCGCGTACGTCTCGTACGGCGACTCCGTCTTCTTCACAACCTCATCTCGCATTCTTCGACACGACTCCACGAAACTCGGATTGAGCCCTTTCCTCGCCCACTGCGCGAGCTCGGTCAACATGCGCTTTGTCTGCGCGCGATTCACGCGCGCGCACCGAAACGCCCACGTCCCGTCGCTCACCGCCGTCCCCTCCAACCCCCTGGCGAGCCAGCTCTCGTTAAAAATCCGCATCACCTGCGCGCACTCGCTCTCCGTCAACCGATTCGACGGCTCCGTCGTCGCGGAGAGCCACGCGCGTCGGACGCACACCATCGCTTCGCTCGCCGTGCTCGTTCTGCCCGCGCGCTCGCGCGCTTGCCTCAGGTCCAGCGGGGTCCCGATCGCGCTCGGGACGCGCTCGGCGATCGCCTCGATCGCGTCGTCGATCGCGTCGAGCGACGGCGTGGGATTCGTCATGGCCTCGGCGCGTCGAAGACTGGGCATCGTACACGACGCGTGCTTCGCCTATTGATGGATTCTCCACACAGGGATAAATCAAACGATATACGTGGGCGGCGCTCGACCGCGGAATTCACGCGCGAGGACGAGCGCGCGCGCTCGAACCGCACGTCTCGGCGCACGCGCGCGCGTCGAGAGCGATGGGCGACGATGAAGCGATCGAGCGCGCGCGCGCGGCGTCGACGTCCGCGATCGAGTCGACGGACGCGCGAGAGCGAGACGGCGAGAGCGACGGACGCGGAAGCGCGGCGTTGGGGAAGCGACGCGCCGACGGGTCGACCGGACGCGCGCTCGAGCCGTTCAGACATCGCGTGAGGCAAGATCCGGAGTTTGTCGAGAGCACGCTGCGCGCGTTGAGGGATGGGACGACGAAGCTGTTGCGGTTGGAGACGAGCGGGTTGTCGTTCGAGGCGCTCTACGGATCGGCGTACGCGCTCGTGTTGAGAAAGCAAGGCGACGCACTATACGATGCGATCTTCGGCGCGGTAACGGATCATCTGTGTCAACACGTCGCGATTAGCGTCGCGAACGTTGCGGCGGAGGGAGATGTGGAGTTCTTGAAGGCGCTCGAGACTGGGTTTTTGACCCATCGGAAAGGGACGCAGATGCTCGTCGACGTGTTCAACTATCTCGATCGCGTGCACCTGCCGAGGAGTGGGAAGGCGAACTTAGAGCCTGTTGGGAAGCTCTCAATGACTCTATGGCGCGAGTGCGTGGTGAGAAATCCGAGAATTAAGCGACGAATGCGATCGTGCGTGTTAGATTTGATTCGTCGAGAGCGAGACGGAGAGCGCATTGACCGGGATACTCTGCGACAAGTCACGGACATGCTTCTTGGTCTGGGCGAGTCTGTGTACGTGGAGGAGTTCGAGTCGAATGTTTTAGAGGAAACAAGATCGTACTACAAGGCGTTGGCGCAAAAACGCATCGATATCGATGATTGTCCAACGTATCTGAAGCTGGCGGAGACTAGGATCGACCAAGAGAGGGATCGGAGCGAGGCATACATGGCTCCCACCACGACCACGCTGCTGGTCGCCGAGGTACGTCAACAACTCCTGAAGGAAATGTCACAATCGCTCCTGCACAACACCACGAGCGGGATGGTTCACATGCTTCGAACAAGTCAACTTGATAGTTTATCTTGTCTTTACAAGCTGTTCTCCGCCATGGATGACCTTGAGGGGATCCGAGACTTGATGTTCGAGCACATCAAGGATGTTGGGAAGGGCATAGTAAACGATTCAGAAAATGAAAAGAATCCGGCGCAGTTCGTGGAGGAGCTACTGAAGTACAAGGGCAAGTACGACGACATCTTACGTGTGGCTTTTGCGAACAGTCGCGTCATCGAATCACAGTGCAACCAGGCGTACCAGTACGTGGCAAATTTGAACCCGAGGTCGCCCGAGTACATGTCGCTTTACTTGGATCAGGTACTGCGTAAGTCACCGAAAGAAATGAGCCAAAACGAGCTCGAGAATATCTTCAATCGATCTATGGGACTGTTCCGTTTATTCCACGAGAAGGACGTCTTCGAGGGTTATTATCGCTTGCACTTGTCCAGGCGTCTGCTCAACAAGCGCTCAGCCAGCGACGATAATGAGCTCGCGTTCATCGCACGTTTGAAAGACGAATGTGGATACACGTTCACGAGTAAGATGGAGAGCATGTTTAGCGATATGCTCACATCTGGTGATTTGAACAGGGAATTCCACGAAACCAAATTTGCCTCGGGCACGCCGCTTGACGCGAGCTTCTCCGTGCTCACCACAGGCGTGTGGCCCATGAGAATGCAGAAGTCTCACCCGTTCTTGCCTTCAGAATGCGAAGCAGCATGTGCCGCTTTCGAAGCGTTCTATCTCGGTCGTCACGCGGGGCGTAAGATCTACTGGCAGTCAGCCATGGGTCAGGCGGAGATCAAGTTTACCGTTGCGAGTGGCGAGTATGATCTCATCACCAGCACACGCCATATGTGCGTGTTGATGCTCTTCAATCGACACAACGTGTTGACAACGGCGCAGATTTCTCAGCTCACATTGATGCACGATGACGAGCTCAAGGCTTGCTTGCAAGCGCTCTCGTGCGTCAAGGGAAAGAACGTCCTCAAGAGAACGCCCGACGGCAAGGAGGTGCTTCCAACCGATACTTTTGAAGTGAACGAAGACTTCTCATCGAAGAGTTCCAGAGTAAAGATCTCCACGATTTCTTCCAGACGAGAGAACGACCACGAACGAGCCAGCAAATCACGGCAGCTCTCCGACGATCGCAAGTATCAAGTCGAGGCCACCATTGTTCGCGTGATGAAGACGAAGAAACGACTCAGTCATAACGACATCGTCGTCGAAGTGACTGCTCAGGTAAAGAATCGGTTCATGCCGACTCCAGCTGACATCAAAAAATATATCGAGGGTCTTGTCGAGAAGGATTACATCAGACGCGATCCGAATGATCGAAGATTGTACGAATACGTCGCGTAGAGATGCACCGTTCAAGAATTGTAACCAACTGTATCTACCGGTAGTCATACCTTTTCGGCGAAAAATGTCTGCCCTAGCTTATCTCTTAAATACATTAGCTAACTACTACCGGTACCTACAACGCATCTATCAGACATCGTCGTCGCTCAACTTCACGGACGTCTTGAGCGCTCTCGTGAAGATGGCACTGTTTTTCACGTTCAGTTGGTCCCGAACACCCACGAGCTCGTCCGCCACGTGTGTCCGAGCTTGGATGATGCGCTCCACCACGTCTCTCGGAGATACTTCGCGTCCTTTCCTCAACGCTGCCTCCTCCGCAGCGTGTCCCGGAACACTGCTTCGCCTCGGATCCTTCACCCGTCGCAGCGGTTGCGCTGCCAGACCGACCAGCCAATCATCCATGCTCGCGCTCTCGCTCAGGTTGAACGGGTTCTGGTGAATGTAGTCGTGCAGGAACATGTGCATCTCCCCGTTCGACTCCTGTAAGTAATGAAGAACGTTCTTCAGGGCTTGTATCGTGATCAGATCGAGGAATTTTCGCTCGCTCTGGGTGTAAAACGGCGTTCGGTTCTCATCCGACGTGTAGTCTTCGTCATCCATCGCGTTCGAGTCGCCGTGTCCACGCGCGGGAATCGAACGCTTTCCCCTCGCGTGGTGTCCCCAGGTGCGCGCATGGGTCATCGCGCGCGCGATGGGCCCGCGATCGTGCGCTGGGATGGACATCGACGATCGGGACGACGCGGAGTGGCATTCAGAGGACGAAAGTGGGGGCTTTGGAGGAGCTGAGGGGGAGAGGTTGGAATCTGTTTCTTCGCCTCGATTACACGTCTCGAACGCGAGGAAGAAGTTTAAGCTGCTAAGCTTTAGTTTGCGACGCTCGCCGCCGTCGCATCAATCTCCGTCACTGAGTACACCTAATTCACCACCAAACTCTCGCTCAAAATCACCCTAAGAAGTCTTTGAGAAGTTTACGCCTTCTTCGCGACGGAAGACGCGCGGCGCTTGGCGAGAGATTCGCTTCGGCGCTCGCGTTGCTCACGAAGACGAAGGGCGAGGAGCTTGTGGTATTCCGCAGCCTCTGACTTTGACTTGGCTTGCTTGGCCTTCTTGGCCGCTTGTCGCGCGTGCTTGCGCTTGATGACGAGCGGGGTCACGAGGCGTTGGATCTTCGGAGCCTTGGACTTCTTCTTGCCCGTGGCGGATTCGAATTCACGGCGGTAGGTGTTGACGTATTGGCGGACGTCATCTTCTTTGGTCAAAGCGAAGAGCTTACGAATCTTGCTCGCACGCTTCGGACCACGGAGACGCGGCACTTCGGTATCGGTGAGGCCCGCGACGTCGGCGTCGCCTTGCTTGACAATGACCAAGTTCAACACGGCAATGTCTTGGGAGACGATGCAACCACGGCACGCCTTGCGTCGGCGTTCACCCTTGCGTCGGCCGTGGCCGCGGAAGCCGCTCGTGCCTTGGGACATGAGCAAGAACACACGTTGGTTCGTCAACACGCCTTGCTTCATGCCGAAGCCTTGCTTGTCGTTACCACCCATGATCTTGAAGACGTATCCCTTCCATTCCTGTGACTCGCGAACGCGATGAGCGTAAAAGTCAGTCCACTGTATCATTTCTTTATGTGCCCTCCAACGCTCGTTCGCGTCCGCGTTCGATCGCGCGTTCGATCGCACGCGCGAAAAGTCGCATCGCGCAAAGCCCTAAACGCGAGTCACACGTACATCGCCAAGGTCGTCACCCTCGACCTCCGCGGAGATGCGCTTGTCGTAGAACGCGCGGAGCTTGTTCTCGTCCGTGATCTCGATCTTCTTTTGCGCGCCCGTTTGCGGGTTCGCGATGTTGAGCTGCGAGTCACGAAGCGATCGCTGAGGTTAGTCTTCGTTCGCACATCCATCGCGTTCGCGGTTTCCCTCCGTCCTCTTCGCCGTTTCCTCGAACGGCCGACCGTTTGACGGCGACTTAACGACGCGAAAGAAACCATCCTATCCACCGCGTCGTCGCGCCACCGCAAGGTCCACCACGCCGCCGTCATCGCGCGCGTTTCGCAACGCGCGCGATCGCTCAGCAGGGTTTCTCCCGCGTCCGCGCGTCGCCGTCGCTTCCGGCGCGTCCGCCGCGCGACGCCCGCGCGCGCGTCGCGTGCGCGGCGAAGACGAGGGCATCGCAACGTTCACCGCGCGCGAAGGCTCCAGGCACACGCACCTTCATCTCGAACGAAGCGTCGGTTTGAGAGGTCGATGCGACCGCGTCGCCGTCGGCTCGTTCCAGACGAGGTCTGTGCCGACCGTGACTGTTTTAAGGACATCGCGCTCAGGATGCCCGTATACGATCAGTTGCGATGTTGCGATTCGAAAATGACCGCGAAATGTCTGTGAAGGCATTCGCGTCACGTTTATACGTACTGGCCGGACATTCGGCGCGAGCGCGCGCGACAGCTCGCCGTGGTCGCTCGGCGTTCAAACGTCATCGCGCGCGCGCCGAGGTCGATGACGGCGTTCGTCGACCGTGCCCCGCGCGCGTCGAACGATGACGCGATGCGCGAGGGATATCCCTCGATCTCCGACGAGATCGTAGATCCGATCGAGCGCGACGAGGATGGATTCATCGCGAACACGTGCGCGCGGTGGGCGGGACGCGAGCGCTCGATCGCAGCCTTGGTGAAGGCGCTCGGTGGGTCCAGGGACGACGGACCGGCGATGTACGCGCACGGACCGCCGGTAAGCGGGAAGACATCGATCGTGCGAGAGGTGATGTTGAGGAGTGAGCGACCGCACGCGTTCGTTTCGTGCGCCACGGAACATAGCGCGCGACTGCTCTACGAAGCGATAGCGGAGGAGTTGACGCCGTATCTGATGGAGTGCAGCGAGTTTTTGAGAGAAGCCAGCGCGGAACAAGTGAAGAAGGCGATGAAGTGCGATAGGTATAGCGATTTAGTGGAGATTTTGCGGACGCATCTCCCGGCGAGTCCGTCCGCGCGGGCGTGTTACGTCGTCGTCGACGAGGCGCAGCGGATGTTACAGTGGCGGGGAGAGCCCGTGGTAAGCGCGCTGCTGCGCCTGGGGGAGCTGAGCTGTCGGAAGGTAATCGTGATATTCATCGGTGAGCAGGGATGGGACACGTTTTGCTCGGTCGCGGGGACGACGCCGTACGAGGGTGTGTATTTTCCCGCCTACTCAAAGGACGAGTTGCGTTTCATCTTACTGAGAGAGCGTCCGATGGATGCGGACGAGATGATGTACAACGGCTTTTTAGGAAACATGCTGGGGACGTTCGCGGCGACGTGTAGAAATTTGCGCGAGCTCCGCGCGACGCTGACGCCGCTTTGGATGCAGTACATCAAGCCATATGATGCAGCGATCGCTCGAGGCGAGACGCCGCCAGAGCCTCGTCAGCTTTACGCTGCGCTGAACGCTAAGAGAGCGCCAGCAAAGGTACAAGATCGAGCGAATGAGCGAGAACGAGAAGGCACGACTTCAAGACGGGACAAGCCAAACGTGCACACTGGCTTGACAGTGCCCCTAAGCGCAGCCGCCTTGGCGCTCGGCCGAGGCGAGTGGCCCGTGGCGCAAGACGTCGCCGGCAGTGGCGCAGGCGGGCGCCTGGATTTTGAGATCCCGAGGCTGACCAAGTTCCTGCTTCTCGCCGCGTTCTTGTGCTCGCACAACAACGACGACGTGGATAAGCGATTGTTTGGAGGGCAGATCGAAGGCCACGTTGCTCGAACCTCACGCACTGATAGAAACGCGGGAGAGCGCGAGCGCGCCGCCGCGGCAGAAGCGGCCGTGGACACCAGGCGAGTGTTCAAGCTCGAACGTCTGATCGCGTGGTTTCACTTCATCACGCGCTCCACATGCGACGAGCACGGCGCCGAGGTCGCGGATCTCGAGGAGGAGCTCCTGAGCGCCGATGTCTTCATGCAAATATCAAGCATGACTCAGCTTGGCCTGCTGTCGATCAATCGCGGGAGCGCGATGGAGGGCGGTCTGTACCAGTGCAACGTTTCTCGCGATCTGGCCGAGAAATTAGCGCAAAATCTCGGGGTCAATCTGCCAACCTACCTTCGATATGTGTAATCAGAAGAAAGACTCTCGGCGATGAGAATACGAAAAGACACAACTGACACTCCGAGGCTGCGAACTTCTCCACCACTGTTCGACACACACGCGCGTGCGAGGGCTAGAAAGCGCTCGAAACTGACGATTTATTCTCGGTATAATCAATCACGCCTCGTCACGCGCGCCCGGACCGACCATACGTGGTCGACGAGCGCTCGTTCGCGTGCGCGCACAGTGCCAAGTAGACCCGAGAAGGTGCGCGCAACGAGAGCAACGTAAGCTCAAGATATGCGTCGATCGAGCGAGGACCATGGGCGAGATGACGACATAGCGGCTCTATTCGACGCCTCAAGCGAGCTCAACGACGTTTTCTCGTCCATGATCGGTGGGTACCCGACCGCTCGCACGGCGAGTCCTCCGAGAACGCCTCCGAGGACGCGTGTGACGATGTACGACGAAATTCCTACGGCGGAGGTTCTCAACGCCCCGCAGTCGCCGATGTACGCTCATTATGGCTCGCCTACGCTAGTACAGTCGCCTCAGCGCGCACCCGGATCGCCGTACGGGACGCACGAGCACGACGCTGAAGGCCATGTGTATCGTTCTCTGCAAGACGATTTGCTGAATGAGATGTTTCGTCTGAATCTCAGTCCAGGGAGTCCGGGCTCGAGCTTTGGCGTGAATCTCACTCCATCGCAATCGCCCGTGTACGGTGGATACAGCGATCATCGAGTCGATAGTGGGCGATCTCTCAGCGCGTCTCCAGCATACGGCCAGCACCCATCATCGCCGAGCACTGGATCCCCCAAACAACAGCACTCCCTATACAAGACAGAGCTCTGCCGAAGCTGGGAAGAGAGTGGGACCTGTCGATATGGATCTAAGTGTCAATTCGCTCACGGTCGAGACGAGCTCAGACCGGTGCTGAGACACCCTAAATACAAGACGGAGGTGTGTCGAACGTTTGCCGCTCAGGGGAGCTGCCCGTACGGATCGCGCTGCCGTTTCATCCACTATCGCGCGCCGGAGGTCGAGGGCACGACCGTCACTCACCGCACCGCTCTATCGGCGCTGATGTCCGGGAAGTCACCGAACGCACACACTGCAGATTGGAGCGACACGTTCCTGGCCACGCCGGCGCCGCTCGATCCGAGACCGGCGACTCGCGCTGCTGCTCCGCCGGACAGCCCCGACGACTCTCCAATCTCCGACGAGACCGCCGATATCTCCGACGCCATCTCTGACGACCAAGCGGATGATTTAGATTTACGTCGTCTACCCATCTTCGCATCCATCGCGGCTTCGCCCGACCGAGACATATTCGATCGGCGCTGAGCCGTCGCCGTCGCCGTCGCCCCACGCGTTTAACGCTTTAACCACTTCGCGCGCTTCTTCGCGCCCATAGTCGCCTCAGTGATCGTCGAACATTTGTAACTGAACGATGTCGCTGCTCTCGTCCACTCGCTCGATCGATCGCCATCGCGTACGCGCGTGCGATCCGCGCGATCGCTTCCCGTCATCATCTCTCATCGGGAGTCCCCTAACGACGAGTCACGACCGTTCGCAACACCGAATTGCAAAACGTCACGTCTTCCGAGACGCCGCGGCACCTCGAGGCGCGCGCGCGATTCCGTCGCCCTCAACGTAGATGACGCCCTCGACGCGGCCGTCGACGCCGGACTTGACGACGACCGAGGTCACGATGCTCGCGAGCGCTCGAACGACCCCGGAGATGAAGAAAAAGACGCGCGATCGCGAACGCGCCGTCGTCTCGGAAGATGAAAGAAATTCTAAAATATTCTTCGATGAACTTCCCACGCCGTCGACGAGTGAAGCACGGGCTGAGGCGAGCGAGAAGCCCGTGGGGTGGACGAGTGGGAGCGATTGCACTGATACGCCGTGGGAAGACGGCGAGTCGGCGGCGGCGGTGGAGGTTGCGGCGATGGATTCGTTTTTGGAGAACCTGGTTGACTTGCCGGTGGACGGCTTGGTCGGAGACGCAGGGTTCTTGGAGGATTGTTTCGGTGCTCTGAGTGGTGAGGAGAGGTCCCAGCAAGAGTTGAGTGCGTGCGGGCTCGTCAAAAACGGAGAGCGATGGGAGGACGGAGCGTCATCGTCGAGGGCAACCGCGTCTGGAAAGGACGTCACGCCGACGGCTTTGGGTGAGACTGAGGAAGAGCGGCGAAAGAGACTCGATCGCAACAGAGAGAGCGCGCAGAATAGTCGCGCGAGGAAGAAAGAGTACGTTTCAGACCTTGAGAAACGCGCGAGGGCGCTCGAACAGCAGAACATGGAGTTGCAGACGATGGTGATCAATCTCACAAACGAGAACCACGCGTTGCGAGTGAATTTGCAAAGCGCCGGGTACTCTGTGCCAGCTATGATGGTGCCATGCGTGTACCAAACAATGACGCCGAAAATTCCACTCCCACCGATGAACGTACAAGACACCGAATTGACGGACCCACCGTCGCCAGTGCCGCTTGAGAAAAAGCCCGCGAAGCGTCGAAGACAGACCGTGGTGGCTTCCGCGACGGCGGCTATGCTTGGCGTCATGTCGGTCGTCGGTCTGGTGTCACGCGACGCTGCTCCTACGAACAGAGTTCCCGAGCACTCGGTCAGCCGACGTTTGTTGGCCCTCTCGGGATCTCCGGTGGAGGAACACTTGGTCAAAGTTGGGATCAACGTCACGTCCCTTCGCGAGGAAATGGTAAAGAACGACGACGAACGTTCTTTCGCGTTGCCAGACAGCACCTCGTCGGGAGAGGTTTCGCTTTGGGGCGACATCACATCGGATGGTCGCGTCGTTAACGTGCTCAAGCCAACGGACGCAAAAGACCCGTGGTTCAGCGCTTTCAATGCGGCAGGGATGCAGAACCATGTGAACCTCTTGAGCCGAGTTTCTTGCACGGAGTTGTTCAAATTTACGGGCGCAAACGAAGGTGGCGTCGTTGCTGCAAGGGAAGCGGAGACGAGTGCGTGGAAAGATGAGGAGTCACGACAAAAGATGGAGCGTAAGAAGTACACCGGGGCCATTCCGATGCTGAGCGGCAAAGAAAACTCAACGAGCTTTTCCGATGGAGGTCACGAAGAGATAGACGGAAATTCGCTCGTCAGCGTGCTTCTGCCGCCGCCTATCGAGGGCGTGATGCAGCAACTCAGTAAACTCTTCGTCGTAACGTACAACAAAAGAACGGCGGATTACACAACGCACTCCTGTTTGATGCCTCAACCGATGACGACGGCACACCGTCACATGTGACGGAACTGAGATATATTGTCAGGGGTTGAACGAATGTACCGGTACCAGTAGACTCTCGCTCAAATCCTTTGTGATAGATCAGAATCAAAATTCCTACTCGTATTCAGTGCTCTGGTTGATGTTCAGACTCAAAATCGAGATGCACAAATGCCCGCTCCACGTCCTCCATGCTCTCGATGCGGTTCTGCAGTTCCTCTCCGATGTCGTGCGCCACCTTAAGCGGCATATCCTCAGCGAGTACGATGTCGACTTCGACGAAGAATTTCGGACCGAACGTGTACGCACGGATGGTGTCGATGAGGACGATATCCGGGTGATGGTTCCATGCGAGGTACGTGAGCTGCGCCAAAAACTCGGGAGGCGCGGTCATGCCTACCATGGATCGAATGTTCTCCATCGCCGTCCCACTCCAGTTATAGATGATGAACGTCGCGAGCAAAATCGCCCCGAGAGGATCCACCCAGTAGTAAAACCTGTCGCCCACGAGCGCCGCCGATAAGCCAATGGTGTTCGTCAACACGTCGTTTCTATGATCCTGCGCGTACGCTTGCACCGACGGGGACTTGCTCTTTCGACAAAAAAGGAACAGCAAGAACTTCAAAACTATCACACCAACCATGATCCCGATTGTGAGCACCAAGTGCTCGAGATGATGCGTGTGCTCGGCCCCTATGAGCTGCCTGATGCCCTCGATGAGCACCTGGAACCCGAGCGTGCCCATGATGCAACTGAACACGATGATCCCTAGCGGTTGCATCCGACTCTTCCCGATCGGATACATGTACTTGTTTTGCTGTCTTATCTTCTTATCCGTCACAAACAGGATCATTCCGCTGATCAAGTCGAGGCAGCTGTCCATCGCGCTCGTGATGATGCTCAGCGATCCGCTGCTCACCGCCGCGAACAGCTTCACCCCCAACAAGATGATGTTCGCGTAGAACGAAACCATCAGCGCCAGTTGCGCCTGTCGATCCTCTCTCTCCTCATCCTCCGTCTTCCCGCGCGACTCCTCGTCCGAGCGTCCGCTCGTTCGCTCCAAGAAGTGCTCGAGCTCTTGGAACTGTTCCACGAGCTGATTCTGCTTACGATAGTAACCCTGCAACTGCGGGCTCGCCTCCGTCGCGGCGTGCCTCGTCGTCGTTCGTCGACGAATGGTCTGTCCGCCCGCTCGAGCGCTCTCCGCGCTCGCCGCCGCGGTAGCTCGCGGTGCGCCGAGGGAGGGTTCACGCGCTATGCGCGAGGCGAGTTCGTTCGCGTTCAGTCGCCAGCTCGCGTCGCCCTCGGCGGCGTCCGCGCCGTCGATGGGCGGCCGAGGCGATCGCGGAGGTTTACTTGACATCCACGCGCGCGATCGAGGGCGCAGAGGGGCGGCGCACGCGCGCCAGGCGTCATCTGTGGAGGACGCGTCTGTTACTTTGTACTTCATAGATTGCGTTCGACGATGAAGGTTGAGCGAGTTCAAAAAAATGTGTATTGATAATGTGCGCACCCACGAGCGTGTTCTGTGGTACTTACGTCTCACCAAACCTTTTCCTTGCCGCCGTTTCTCGCCTTTTGAATATTCTTCATCATCGTGCCGAGGACGCCCCACACGATGGCGAGGAAGAAGAACGCGATGACCATGGCCTTGTTCGCGAGTCTATTCATGTGTGCCGTCATGTCCCAGCAGCACGATTTGTTCACGGTCGTCTCCCCGACGAGGACGTATCGAGTCCCCGAGGTCACGGCGTTGGACCAGTGCATGAGCTGCGATCCGTGCACCGTGGTTCCCCCGATCGGCTGCGCCGGGATGTCGTGATCCTCCAGCTTGTGCACGCCCCCATGCGGTACAGAAAACGCCAGACCCTCGAACACGCTCCCCCCACCCTCGTACTCGGTGACGTTATTGAGCGAAACCACAAACGTCATGTGTCCCCCGTCGCGGTGTCGCGACGCCCGCGGAAACTCCTTCGCGTCGTACCGCACCACGTACCAATCATCGTCCTCGAACTTGAGATGATCATCGATCACGCACTGCTCCCGAGCGAGCGGGATCAACGTCTTCTCGTACGCGCTCCTCAATTCTCTCCGCACGCGTTCGCTCAGCGCGCTCGCGTCCACTTGGCGCGTCTCGTCCAATCCGCCCCACACCTCATCCCGTTCGCGTTCCCACCCCTTGCGCTCCGCCACGCGCAGGGCATCTTTCAGAATATCCTCCGCGACGTCCGCGGGAAACGCCTCGGCGTACGCCCGCGGCGCGCACTTCCACCTCGGGTCGCTCAGGAGCAAGCACTCGCACTCGCCGTTCGCGGTGGCGAACCAGTTCCCACCGCCGATGCGCTCCTTGAGCGTCTTCGCGCGCGCCACGGCGGGCATCGCGCACGCGATCGCCCCCGCGAGCGCCCGCGCGCGGCGTCCACGGCGCCCCATCGCGCCCGTCCCGGGGTGCGGAATATTCGAAAACGTCATCGCGCGCGCGCCGTGCGGCGTCGACGCGGCGGGACGATATCCATACATGGGTCTCTTTAGGCGTACACACCGGCTCGGACGTCCGAGAAAGAGACGTACACGCATCCTCGGCCGGGGATGTACGTACACGTACGTAGTGTATGAGATACATGTCGATGAGAGAGAGAGAGAGAGACGTACGTAGTGTATGAGATACACGCCGATGAGAGAGAGAGACACGTACGTAGTGTATGAGATACACGCCGATGAGAGAGAGAGACACACACACGCACGTAGTGTATGGGATACATGGCGATGAAACACACACACACACGTAGTGGACGAGATCACATACCCGTGAAACGCACACGCACGTAGTGTACGAGATACACGGCGATGAAACACACACACGCAGCCCGAACGACCCCTCGCGGGGGCCTCGGCCCGCACTCGGCGCATCGCGCGCGCGATGTGCGCCCGCGCGCGCGTCCCGGGGCGGACGCGCGGCGTGCGACCGTCGTCGTCCGCGCGCGCGGGCGCTCGCGGGGCGCGACGGGCGCACGCGCGGGGACGAAAAACGCGCGAATGCGCGGTGTTCGTGACGGGTGACGGACGTGAGCCCGAGCGCGCGTCCGACGGGGTCGTGGACGACGCGCGAGGGATGAACGACGGCGACGAGATGGCGTGGGATGATGGGATCGAGCGCGGTGACGCCGTCGATGACGATGCGCTGTTGGCGGACGCGGCGGAGAATCCGTACTTTAACGACGCGTTTCGCGAGGCGCTGGAGGACGCGCGGCGGCGCCAGAGCGAAGAGCGGATGCGGAACAAGGCGAAGATCGACGATGAAGTGTCGCAAATAATGGCCAAGGTTCGAGCGGAGCGGGCGATGCGGGCGGCGGCGATGGGGCAGACGGTTGAGGAAGGGGGCGAGGGGGGGTCGGAGCCTGCGAAGGAGACCGAGCCGGAGCCGGTGACGCCCGCGGCTGAGGCGCCGCCGACGCCGTCGTCGCCGCCGCAGCGTCCCATGGTTCAATCGACGCCGACGCAGGTGGTATCCGGAGACTCGCAGTTCACGGATCTTCTCGAGCGACACATCCTCGAGATGACTGAGACGAGCAAGAACAACATCGCCAAGCTCACGAATGCAAAGGCCGCCGTTGAGGAATCTCTGGCGAACGAAAGGGTCCAGCTCGCGCGCTTAGAGATGCTCATGGATCGCGTTAAAAAAGAGTCGCGATATCGTCGCGCGGACGAAGCCTTGCGAAGGCGAAAACAACAGTAGCAGCCACAGTTAAAACTTATCGACAGAGTTTCATCATTGGCCGCGTGCCCTCTTATAAAGTATCGCGGCTTGTAAATTTACGTATTGGTACAACAAAGTGAGCACAAAGAAGAAATCGCAGCAGTCTACTAAAAGAAGTCGGGTGGCGGTCGTGGTCGACCGTCCCATCCAGGATTTGGTGGTCCAGGGAAACCTCGTCCCGGCGGGTTACGCAAGTCGGCGTCCGGATCCGGATTGTAAGGCAACCCTCCAGGCTGGGGCGGAAACGGAGGTCCGCCGCCCGGCCATCCTCCCCGAGGTCGACCGGGTCCACCTAAGCCTCCGCGACCGAAACCGGGAATCGGTCGCGGCGTTGGATTCGGATTGAGACCTCCGGGCCACATGTCGTAATCGCCGCCGATGATGCCGGGGACGTGACCGGGAAGGTGGCCCGGGTAAATGTCACGTTCGGGATCTGGTTCCAAGCCGTGGCGAGGTAAACGACCGGGCATCGGATGGAACGATTCCATGCGCAATCGCGCCTCCCGTTCAGCAGATCGGCGTATCGCGTGCTGGTTATAAAGCGAGCGAGAAGTAATCCCGCCTTGCTGCACATCGGTCATTTGGTCGATTCCAAAATCTTCTTGCAAAAGATTCGTCCAAAGTTCTTCGTCGGAACACACCTCGCGCAGTTCTCTACACGTGCACGCACTGTAAGCAAGCGAGTAAGCGTTCATCTTTTCTGCGATTTTGCGTTTGACATCCTTCGGAAGCGACATGAGCGTTCCCGGCGTCAGGACGCCAGCAAAGTGCGCCCGCGCGTCGTCAAAGACCTTGTTCGCCATGCCTTCTTTAACCTTTTGCCACAGCGACCGACAGCTCTCAGGAGTCAGATTCCCTCCGTTGACGTAATCGATCGCTCGAATGAGCGTGGCGTAACCGGGACCGCCATCTGTCTCCAATGCTCCGAAGAGCGACAGTTGACCGTCTACCGGCTGCGCTCGCATGGTACACGCGATCGTGTCCATCCCGTTCGGTCCCGTGATGCCGTAGCGCGCCGAGTAACATCCACATCTCGCCAAACCATCGCGAAGAGCGACGTCGCCGATCGTCTTCGCGCCCATGTCGAGCATCAGCGCGTGCGCCGCCAGGAACGCCAACTCCTCCGCCTCGAGCGGTCCTCGCCACTCCTCCATTACCGCTCGCATCTTCCTCGGCATCTCTCCCTCACCGTCACTCATCGTCACGTCCGCTTCCGAATTCACCGTCGTCACCGTCCGATTCGTCACCGCGTTCGCCGTCGTCGTCGTCGCTCTGTCTCCGCCCGCGCGTCCTTCGCGTCCCGCGTCGTCAACTCCGAACCGCACCAAATCCCCGTCGCGCACCCCGAGCGACCGAACGCTCGCGTTCTCCCTCGAAGGATCTCCTTCACCCAGATCACCGCTTCCGTTCAGCGACACTCGCACGTTCCGCGCGTCCACGTCGACGATTCTATCACTTTCGCTCGCTCGCTCTGAATCCACGCGCGCGCGTAAATCCCGTTCGACCAACGTCCTGAGCGCCTCCCTGAGCTCACCGAGCGTGCACGCGTCCGGCACCTCAATTCTCTCCGTTCCGAGCGCGCGCGCGCGGTCGATCGATCGCACGCGGACGCGCATGCGCGTCTCAAACTCGCGCGCATCCGCACGATTGTCACACCGAACGCTAAACCTCGCGCCATTCCTCGTCACACCTCGCCGTGCACGCCGCGCGCGCGCCCGCGAACGATGGCTGGGAGCGACCCGACGGGGGTGAAACAAAACGCCTTCGTCGAGGCGAACGGATACGCCCGAGAGGTGGTCGAACGCGGATTTCGTTTGCGTCCGCGAACGATCGGACTCTTCGCCGTGTTCGGCGTCTTCGTGCCGACGATGATCTACAGAGGAGCCGTGATGGACTTCGTGCGTGCGGCGAGGCGACGGTCGAACGCCCGGTGGCGTTGCGCGCGACGGTGGAGCGACGCGCGAGGGAGAGACGGAGACGCGACGCGCGCGATCGGGACGCCAGGACGAGACGCGGACGAGACGCGAACGGAGAGACTGACGATCGCCTCGGGTCTTCGATCGATGCCAGGACGCGAACGACGCGCGGTACGGACGTCCGAGGAAGAAGTTTTTGTGAGCGCGTCGTCTCGCGCGACGCGCTGAGAGAATTTGTAGTGTAACTTGATAGTCGAACCGCGTCGACGCGCGCGGCGGCGCGCTCGGCGTTCGCAGTGTGCGACGCGCGTCTCGGCGCTCGCGCGCGCGTCTGGACATGCGCGGCGCGTGCACGGTCGCGTCGCGCGTCGCGCGATTCGCGTTCGAGCGCGCACGCGCGGACGTCGCGCTCGAGATGCACGCGATGCGTCTGTTCGCTCGCGAGACGTCGAGCTCGACGCGCGATGCGTGCGCGCACGTCGCCGCGACGCGAACGAGGGCGGTGACAACGACGATGTCGTCGGCGTCGGCGTCGGCGTCCGGGTTCGCGGCGAGCGCGAACGCGAGGAGCGCGAGGAGG
The DNA here is from genome assembly GCF_000214015.3 of Ostreococcus tauri. Classification (NCBI taxonomy): domain Eukaryota; kingdom Viridiplantae; phylum Chlorophyta; class Mamiellophyceae; order Mamiellales; family Bathycoccaceae; genus Ostreococcus; species Ostreococcus tauri. The sequence goes on along the minus strand of NC_014428.2, from coordinate 430,502 downwards.
GGGACGCCGGGCGTTTCGGGCGCGTTTCGGGCGTATCGAGCGCCCCCGCCCGGGTTCATGGGAAGCGCGTTCGGCGGCCGACGCGGGGGTTTCGGAGACGAAAATCAAGCGCTGTGGGGCTTGATCGCGGCGAACGGCGCGGTGTACTACGCTTGGGCGGTGAGCGAGGACACGAGGTTCATGCGGAAGAACTTCATGGTGAGCGAAGAGGCGCTCGCGCGAGGGCGATATCACACGATGCTCACGTCGGCGTTCTCGCACTTCGATCTCACGCACCTCGGGATGAACATGATTGCGTTGTATTTCTTCGGCAAGAGCGTGTGCGAACGCTTCGGAGGGAGGTACCTATTGACGCTGTACTGCGTCGGAGGCGTCGGCGCGAGCGTGGCGCACGTGCTTTGGTGCCGGCAACAGCGTCGCCGAAGAGTGACGAGATACAAAGAGGGACGAGGAAATATTTTTGATCGAATGGATGCGTACGTGTCGAGGTTCATCGAAGAAAGAGGTGCGAGTCGTGGGTACTATTTCACGCCCGCCGCGCTCGGAGCGAGCGGCGCGGTGAACGCCATCGTGGCGTTTGAGGTCCTACTATATCCATTTCGAACCATTCTGCTATACGCGATTCTCCCGGTGCCGAGCATCTTATTGGGAGGATTGTTCTTGTTGCGAGACATTGTGGGGATCCAGGATTCGCAAGGTTCTGGCGTCGCTCACGCCGGTCATCTTGGTGGAGCGGCTGTCGGCGCCTTAGCATTCGCATCGATCCGCACGCGGCTTCGATGGGGTAGGTACTGAATAGCTCACTTAGCACATAGAAAATATTGTTTCACATCAGTACCGGTACCGGCATCGAGGTACTGTCAGGGTGGCGCGTAAAGAATCGTTCGTTTGATAAGCAATCACCTTCATTTCTAAAAAAGACTCTCATTCCTTGTCCTCCTTCTTGCCTTGTCTGTCGCTTGAAGTGCTTGCCTGCTGACCCATCGCCGAATTCGCTCGCTCATCTATCACGAGACGAGCTGCGCTCGCGGCCGGCGACATGCCGTTACCGGTGTTGGATGCTTTCGCAGCACGGTCATCGGTGTCATCTTGCTTGGATTCGCTGCGCGTGCGAGCACGCGTTGGCGTGTTATCCTGAGCCGACACATTTGGAACGTCAACAGTTCTGGGCGCGACACGATCCCGGTGAGCCTGATCGGGTGGATTCCGTTGCTCCGGTATCTGAGACTGTCTAGGCGGTGATCCGATGATTTGGGAGTACATGTCCTGAATCAAGCTTGATCGAGAGGCGTTGGCACCAGGTGGCGTCGCTCCAGCTTGTGTAGCGCCGGTAGCGCCCGCTTGAGTCATGAAGCTCGGACTCGGAATCGCTCGTAAAACCGATCCTAAGAGCCGGCTCAAAGCTCTTTGCGAAGATCGAGCGTCGCGAACCTCATTCCGGCGAGTCTCCGCGGCGTTTTGTGCGTCCGCCGCCGTCGGCTGAGTGGCAGGTTGCGTCGGCTGCACCGCCGGCTGCGACCCCGTTTGAGCCTGAGGTGGCGCATGTTGCGCGTGCTGAGAAGCTTGTCGCATTAACATCGCTCGAAGCTCAGCTGGAAGGCTGTCCATGTCATGCGCTCCGTCGGGACCCTGGAGGTGATGTAAGATGTGCATCACGTTGGGCAAGTTGCGTTGACCAACCTGTGGGACATTCGCATCCTGGTCGTGTCTGGGCATACCAGGCGGACGCGTGTGTGCAAATGCACCGCTACTGGCGATGTGCGACGTCTGAGGATAGGCGAACAAGCTCCGGGCGTTGTTGATGTCGTCCCCTGCGATAGCAGCACCTTCCGGCGTCATGGCGTTCGGAGGCGGAGGTACGACCGCAATGCATCGCGCAAGCTCACACCAAAGGGCACCTACCGAGTGCATGAGCGTTGCGAGCTGCAGACTCTGAGCCTGCGTCTCGACCGTGTTCTCTCGGCTATCGGGATGATATCTCCTCGCGATGTTATCGATGAGTGGTCCAGCCTCGTGAGCGAGTTGTCGCGCTGTTGACAGCATCGTACCCAAAGTGGCCACTCCCTCTTCACTCTCTTGTCTTGGTGTTGTTCTATTCTCATCCATATCATCGGCGTTCGCGTGAGCGATCACAGGCGGCAAACCGGCGGGAAGAGGAAGGTCCAAACGAGCAAAGGGTCCACACTGGGCACCCCTGCCGGCTCGAAAGCACTCTTCGCACAGGTCGAAATCGTCGTGCGCTACGCTCTTGAAACGAGTACCCCTCACAGGATTGATCTCACACGCGTCGCACTGCACGCCGAAGTGAATCGGTGGCGCGTGCGTTTCGGTCTGATTGACGTTCGCCGGCGTCTCCATTGGCATCGGCTCGCTGCCGCCAACCGAGATGGCTCGCGGCTCGCTGTGCTGCATGCTTCGAAGCAAACGCTCAACATTGTGTATATATCGTCGCAAAGTGTCCACCGGAGATAACTGCGCACTCGCTGCGCTCGCCCCACCTCTCTCGACGGGTTGACCGCCGCCGTTTTCCCCGCGCGCGCGTTGACTTGCCGCCACCGCTCTCGCCCCTGGTGGCGGTCCACCGATCGAGAACTCCACCGTGAGCGCCCCTGACCCACCGCTACCCGCCATCGCCCCCAACATCGCCGGATTCGACGTCAACAGTGACGTGATCATGCTCGATAGATCACCCATGACGCCCGCCTGTTCGCCCTGTCCGTCTTCGCTCGCCGCGCCCGCCTCCGCGCTCCGCTCTCCATCCTCTCGCCCCCCGCTCTCATCCGGCTCGCTGGTGACCAACAACAACGTGTCCCCGTCCTCCACTCGCGCGCTCTCCATCGATGAATCATCGCTCAAGACTCTCCCTCGAGCGAGCAACCGCTGTCGCGTCGCCGGGACCCCGCTCGCGCGCTCGACGATCTCCTTCACCGCCGGCGTCCGCGCCTGCGCGACGCGAACGAACGCGATCGTTCAAACCATCGTCAGTCATCGCCCACTCGAGCCCTCGCCCGCCCTCGCCGCGCGCGGTCGTCGTCGTCGTCGAAAACCATCCTCCGTCTCCCATCGCTCCGTGCCGAGATGCGACGACCGCGTCTCTCGCCTCGCGCGCGCACCGTCTTGGGCACGCGAACGAAGTGCTCGCCCCTCGGATGGACTCGAATGCGCACGCGCACGCTCTCGTCGTCCGCGTCGCCGAGGTCTTCGAGCGACCCCATGGCGCGGTCGCGCGTCGGCTCTTGACGCGAGACGAGAGCGACGCGCGAGACATATCCGCGCGCGCGCGCGCCGGGCGACGCGTCCGGGGCGCGCGCGCGACGCCGGGCGCGGGCGGAATTTTTTATTCGCTCGACGCGCGCGCGCGCGGGTCGAACGCGCGCGCGGCGCGGGCGCAGGGGTCGTTCGACGGGCGGCTCGCGAGCCGCGCGTCGCTCGCGCGTCGGAGCGAGGGACGATGACGGAGGTCCGGACGACGAGCGACGCGCTTCGGACGTGCGCGGCGTACGCGCTGGTGACGGTCGCGGTGGAGTCGTCGACGTCGCCGTTCGCGCTGCGGGCGCAGCGGGCGTTGGGGTGGAGCGTCGAGCCCGAACGCGCGAGCGCTTTTTACGCGTGGATGTTCGCGGTGACGGCGCTCAAGCCGCTGTGGGCGTCGATCGGGGACCGAGACGGACGAGGGGTGAGCAGACGGCTCGTGGTGTCCGTGGGGTGCGCGGTGAGCGCGCTCGGGACGATCGGGATGTCGAGGGCGACGAATTCGTTCGCGGCGTACGCGAGCGGGACGCTGGCGGCGGGCGGCGCGAGCGCGGCGTACGCGACGCTGGATGGATCCATCGTGCGGTTGGGACGAAAGGGCGTCGATGGAGAGGACACGGCGTTGACGGCGCGGACGCAGGCGTTGGCCATGGGGGCGAGGACGCTGGGAGCGGGATTAGGGGAGCTCGCGGGCGCGGGCGCGTTGGCGGCGGTGAGCGCAGATGGAGCGACCGCGGCGGCGGGCGGATGGTTCGCCATCGCTGCCGTCGCGGCGTGGACGTGCGTGAGAGAGGATGATGATGATGATGCCTATGATATTGTCGATGACGATGGTACGGAGATCGATGAGAGTGGGCGGAGGACGAAAGGAGCGAGTGCGAGTGGTCGAGCTCGTGGCGTAGGCGAGCAGCTCCGGGACGTGCTCAGGACGCTCTCGGACGCGACGTTCGCCAGGTGCGCGGCGTGCGTCTTCTTGTATCGCCTCGCACCGACCGCGCTGGACGTGTTCGCGTCGTACACGTACGCAGTTTTCGGTGAGGTGGTGCCGAATTGGGGCTTCGCACTGGCGCAGTTCTTCGCGTCGCTCGGCGCTCTGTGCGCGCCGGCGGCGTTCGGTTGGGCCTTCGGCGGCAGTTCGACGCAAGCGACGAGTTTTGGCGAAGAACGTGGAGGAATGTTAGAGCGCGCGCGCGCGTGGTTCGTCGCGGCGCCGCTCTGGATGATGTTCATCCTCGGTGCGCTCGTGGACGCGATGATGGGGTTGTCGAGGCTCGCGCTCGTGTGGCAGCGTCCATCGAGCGGCGCGGTCGCCTCCATATCCTTGGTGAACGCCCTCTCCACGTTCGGCCTGCGCGTCGGATACATGCCGATCGTCACTCTGGGTGCGCTCATTGCCCCGCGCAACCTCGAGGGCGTCGGGCTCGCCACGCTCGTCTTCGCGAGCGATGTTGGCTCTCTCGTCTCCGCCGGCGTCTCCGGCGCGCTCGTCCGCGCGATGTCCATCGGTGATCCGACGTCCACGGACCCCCAGGGCGCGGTCACACAAACCGGACGATCGTGGCGTCCGCTCACTGCCTTCCTCTTCCTCGTCTTCGCCTGCAAATGCATCATTCCCGCCGTCGCGTCGCCGCCGCTCCTGCGCGCGGCTGGCCCGCGTCCCGGACGCCGTCTCGCCCCCGCGCGCGAGTTCGCGCGCGTCCCGACGCACGAGACCTCCGACGCCGCGTCTACCGTCCATTGTACCCCCGTGTAAGTGTAAAAACAAAGCATCCACGCCGCCTCTCCATCGCTCACCGCCTCGCGCGTCTCCGCGCGCCCGTCTCGCCCGCGCCGCGCTCGGCGCCATTCCACACCCCCAAAAAGCCGCCGCCGCCGCCGCCCCCCATCGCGCGCCTCGCCCTTCCCGCGCTCGAGCGTCCGCGATGAAGCGGAATAAGAAGCGTCGCGAGCGCGAACGCGCGTCCGAGGACGCGGACCCGTCGACCGCTGGTCTCGCGCGCGCCGCCGTCGACGTCGCGAGTGACTCGGAGGATGAATTCGCGGCGAGCGAGTTTTCGGAAAAGCGCGCGCGGGCGACGGTGAAAGGGAGCGGATACGTCGTCGAGGGCGGCGCGGGCGCGCGCGTGGAGCACACCGGGATAAATAAGAGTGAAAAGACGCTGGTGCTGGCGTCTCGGGGGACGACGTCGAGGTACAGACACTTGATGCTGGACCTGACGACGCTGGTGCCGAACGCAAAGCGAGACGCGAAGATGGATACGAAGAATGAACGGAGCGCGGTGGTGGAAGCGGCGGATCTGCGAGGATGTACGTCGGCGATGTTTTTTGAGTGCAGAAAGAGACAGGATTGTTACATGTGGTTGGCGAAGACGCCGAGTGGACCGTCGATTAAGTTTCACGTGGAGAACGTGCACACGATGGCGGAGCTGAAGATGACTGGGAACCACTTAAAGTTTAGCAGACCGTCCCTGCACTTCGCGCCGGCGTTCGATGACGAGCCGCACCGGAGATTGATCAAGGAAGCGTTGATTCAGACGTTCGCGACGCCGTATAGACACTTCAAGAGCAAGCCATTTTACGACCATCAGTTGTGCTTTTATTGGGAGGACGGACGCGTGTGGTTCCGAAACTACCAAGTCGTGCACCCGGCGGGGAAGGAGGCGCGACAGACCGGCCTGACGCTCTCTGAGACCGGACCACGATTGTGCTTGCACCCGATAAAGATCTTCGCCGGCGCGTTCGCCGGCGCCGTGCTCTTCGAGGACGAATCCTTCGTCTCTCCCAACATCCGTCGCGCCGAGGAGAAGAAGAAGGATGTCGAGCGGTATCAGAAAAAGGTTCAAAAGAAACAGGCTCGCAAGGCGCACAAGTCCATGAACGCCCTGAAAGCTGGTGAGCTCGACGATTTATTTCGCGAGGGCGACGATTAGGATCGCGCGATCGTTCATCCGTCGCGCTAAAACTTTTGTAAAACTTGGTACAACCAACCGACTCGCCGCGCGGCGCCGCACTCATCGACGTCCTCCACCTGCGCCTCGACCGACGTCGCGCGCGATGTTCGTCCGCGCTCGAGCGCGGTCGGACCGACCGCGGTCGTTCGCGCGGTACGACACGCACGACGACGCTCGACGCGCGCTCGACGTCGCGTTCGCGCCCGGGCGCAATAATGGCGTCGCGAATGTGCTTCCGACGCGTCCGCAACCGTACGAACGATTGAGAGCGACGCGATGGCGCGTGCGAGCGGTGATGCGTCACGCGTGGGCGTCGCGGGACCTCGCGAGCGCGGCGTTGGCGACGGCGACGCTGTTGAGGATGACGCGCGGACGAAGACAGAGACGGGACGAGTACGCGAGCGCGCGTGCGGAGGAGATCGGAATGGAGCGAGAGGCGCTGTATGGGGCTCTGGAGGCGCTGGAGAGCGATGATGGGGAACGTGGGCGCGGGCGGTTCGGGGGGGTGAACATGGACGCGGTGAGAATAAGGGATAGGATCAGGACGAGGAGCGCGGTGGGGAGCGCGACGAGCGAGGTGGACGCGATGGAGCGAGCGACGCGGACAGCTCTGGAGGAGAATGATTTCGATTCGGCTATATCGATCTGCGAAAAACGGAGGAGAAAGACACCGACCAGCGCGATCGGGATCGAAACGGGCTCGAAAGCGTTCGTGGCGCCAGGGATGTCGATGAAGAAAATGTCAGCGCTTTTGAAACACATGCAATGGGTCCAACGCATGCGGACGCTCGGGTTCGCGAATCTGGCCGATGACGGCTATAGGGTCCTTCCACTCATCTGGAAACCGAATAAGCGGAATAAATACACGTCGACGGCGATCTCAGGTGACGCCGAGGCGCTCAAGTACGCCAAGGAGGCGAAACTAGCGTTGCTCGATGCGATACGCGTCGACGAGGCGGACGCCACGCTCGCGGTCGCCCTGGCGCAACTTGAGGCTTTCGAGGGAAATTTCCTGCAAACCAGAGACAGGTTAATGAAGTGTCTCATGAAAAATCCCGACGATGCGGATATCAACGCCGCATACGCGGAGCTTCTCATCAACGCTGCACATACTGGATACCCGAAGGAATCCAAGTTGAGTTCTGACACGTTTCGTGTTGAAGTTTTCAACGCGTGCAAGTCCGTATTGAGGCTTGACCCGACTGCGCCAGCAATGTTAACGATGATTTGGAAACTTCTCGATCGAGATCGAGGAGATTTTGAGGAAGAGGCGAGGTTTGTCTTGGAGTCTGTAGTCACAGCCATTGAAGTGGACCCGGCGAATCGACGCGTCTGGCTCATGTTGGTGACCATGTTGACCGGTCTGGAAACGATCGATTACGCAGGAGACGAAGACATTGTTAGTAAAGCCAATATATTTCGGCAGCCGCTCACGGCGAGCTCCGTTCAACGCGTTTTCGACGACGAGAGGAAGCAATGGTGGCCAGAGGTCTTCTTCCAGCACTCAAAGTTGCATCGCCCGGGCCGTCGAGGTGGCAACGACCCGACCGACGAAGACATCGCTTGGTATCGCATCTATAAAGTCGTCATGCGCATACTCTTTGAGGAACGTGCGAGCGCTCGATACACGCAGGTGCGCCACCAGCTAGTTCTGTACAAAATTCGATTCGGCAACGTGTACAAAATGAACGAGGAGCACGAAGCGATTCTCAAGAAGACGCTGGTCGAACGAGCTCGCCTGTACAATCCCAATCCTGTATTAAAGCGTTCATCTAAAAAGAGCATGGCTCTGGCGAAAAAGCGGCAGCAGGAGCAGCACCGTGTCGTCGCCGAGACTACGATTAGTGATTCCACTATGAAGAGAATGAGAAGAGCTTTCACGCGCAAGCGTGAGCCTTTGAGCGAGAAGCACGTGGATTCTTCCAATAAAAAGTTACGCAGAAGTGCACGAATTCGTTCACCGTAGGCGTGGTATCATCAGTAGCCAAGTTAGATTGTATTTCACGTAGCAATGTTAATCCTTGATCGCAAGCGTGATGCCAACCGGTGCGTGGTCGGACCCGGTGACTTGATCAAGTATGAAGGCGTCGACGACTTCAACACCACTGTCATCGCCATCAAAGAGCCTTTTCGACGCAACCGCGTAGTCTAATCTCAATCCTTTGTTGAATGGCCGATTTCCCGCGCGTACGCTCCAGTAAGAGAACCACCCCGCAGCGTCTCCATGAAAGAAGCGGAACGAGTCGTGAAGACCGTTCTCTTCGAGCATGACACCGAAAGCCCCTCGCTCTTGCGGCGTCGTGCCCGCACTCTTCTTGATATGAGACGCGGTCACGTTCCAAATGTCCGCATCCAAGTGCGCTACGTTCAAATCACCAATGTAAATCACGGGCTTCTTCGCGTCAAGCGCCTTGAGATGGGCCTTCATGTCGCGCTCCCACTCCTTGATTCTGTAATCCAATCGCTTCAAATCCTGGCCGCTGTTCGGCACGTACGCGGACACGACGTAAAACTTCTCATACTCAATAGTCAGCGTCCGCCCCTCGTCCACGTACGCTGTCCCTCCCTGAAGCCCCTCCGAGTGCGAAACAGCTTTGAATCCGTCGCTCACCGCCGGCTTTGACGCCCCGCCTAACATCGCCTCAATCGTCACTTGTCCCCCTTTCCGTCCCTCCCTCGACACGGCGACGATACCGGAGTACCCCTTTTTCGCCGTACTCACCGCGAACCTTGTCGTGTCGTACCCCGGACACAGTTCTTTCAACTTTGATCCGAATGCGTCGATGTGCGACATCTGCAGCTTGTGTTCCTGCAAAATAATCACATCCGGTCTCTCTTCCTCCACGAGCGCCCTCAACTTCGCCCCAGACTTCTCGACGAACGAGCGCAAACCCGCGACGTTCCACGAGATCGCCTTGAATGTTTCACGGCCGTCTCGCGTCGTTTTCGCCCCCGGCGCGACGTTTCTCGCGATTTCTGTTTGTTCAAAACGCTTCGCCGGTTCCTTAGTCTTCGACGCCTTCGTCTCGCTCGGTTTCGGTCTCTTCGCCTCGGGTTCATCGGCGTTCATTTCGCCGCTCGATTTTGCCTCGTTCGCGGAGGTCATCGAACGCGGTGCGACGCGTCGTCGACTGCGGGAAGGAGCGCAGAGTTTTCGCCGAGCATGCGCCACGCGCTGTTTGCATCGACATCGTCGTCGATTCGGAGGCTCACGGGACGGGCGAAGGGTCGCAATGCGCGAGTGATGGTAACGGTCACCGCGGCGGGCGGTGCACGCGCGATACGTGCGGTGCCGCTGCGCGTGGTGACTGTTTCCAAGGGTGGCGGCCGTGCGTTTGACGACGCGTGCAAGGAGTACGCCGATCGATGCAAGCGGTACAGTGGGTTCGAGGAGGTGCAGGCGAAGCAAAACCCGAAGAACGTGAAGGATAATGCACTGCAAAAGGAGCACGAGGGCGAGCGGGTGATGAAATTCGTGGGTGATCGGGATTACGTCGTCTTGCTGGATGAGCGCGGCGAAGAGGTGTCGAGCGAACAGTTGGCGGATATAGTGGCGAAGATCGGTGACGAGGGACACGAGCGCGGGGTTTTTATAATCGGTGGCCCCTTTGGACACGGCTCGCAGGTGGTGAAGCGCGCGAATAAGTCGATCAGGCTGTCGAAGATGGTACTGAACCATCAGGTGGCGCGCTTGGTTTTGACGGAGGCTCTGTACCGCGCGCACACAATTTTGCGAGGTGAACCGTATCATCACTGATCGTTTTTCAGTTCGTGTCTGTCGTGTAAAATTACTGTAGCAATCGTTCCTATTATTTCACAACTCAAATCTATCGTTTCTTGAGGAGAACCCCGGACTCGAGGTGCGGCGTGTACGGAAATTGATCGAAGACGGCGAACCTTTTGACGTCATGCGTCTTCGAGAGAACACGGCAGTCCCTCGCCAGCGTCTCCGGGTTGCACGAGATGTAAATAATCCTCTCGAATTGCGCACAGAATGTGCTCACCTCGTCTCCCATCCCAGCTCTGGGAGGATCGACGAGTATCGTGCTCAAATCGTACGATGCGAGATTGATATCTTTCAGGCGGGTGTACTCGCGTCCACCATTGAGCGCGTCGGAAAGTTCCTCCGCGGAGAGCCTCGCGATGACCAAGTTATCCACACCGTTCGCTGCCATGTTCACTTGTGCCGCAGCCACCGACGATTTAGATATTTCCGTCGCTAAGCACTTGCGAAACAACGGCGCGAGTGCAATCGTGAAATGCCCGTTGCCACAGTAGAGCTCCAATAAATCTCTTGTACTGACGTCCACGCTTCCCTCGCCGTCGGGCGAATCGTTCGTCGCCACCGACCTAGCCCATTCGAGCATCTGCGCAGCGATCCCAGCGTTCGGCTGCGTGAACGACCCCTCCAACTGTTTGTAGCTAAATTCTCTACCATCTACCACCACCTTTTCCGTCACGAAATCCTTTGCGAGCACCTTTTTTTGCTTCCTCGCCCGTCCAATGATGTCGATACCCAACCGAGCTCGCATCGCCTCCGCCTCGCGCTCCCAGTTATCATCCAACTGCCGATGATACAACAGGCTCACCACCGCATCTCCCGTCGTCGTCGTGAGAAAATTCGCCTGAAACAGTTTTCTACGCAGCGTCTCCGTCTTCGTCACCTCTCGTAACAGCGCCGGCATGAGCTCTCTGATTTTCTTCGATGCCATCGGGAAGTCCGCGATCTCCACCGGTTCCTTCGGTCTATCCGAGTCCGACATCGCGTAATAACTCCTATCACCGTCGTGCCACACCTTGAACTCGGCGCGCATGCGAAACTCTGTCCTAGCGCTCTCGTGCGTCTCCGTCTGCGTTGGCAGCGCGCAGACGTCGTCGAAGTGCGATCGCGCGATCGCGATCTTCTCCGCGAGCTCCTCGGAGTAGGATTCGGGGCGACATTCAACGTCTAATCGCGCGCGCGGTGCGGTGAGGCGAACGCCGCGGCAGCCGCGAGAGGCGGCGGCGCGAGCGGACCTGAAAAAGCGCGTCGAAGCAAAGCGACGCGCCGTGAGGTTCGCCGAGGCGCTGAACATGGTGTTCGAGCGCGTGGAACGTTAAAAGTCAGATGTTTCACCACTTGTGCGCGTTTTGGGTCGAGACGCGCGCGCGTGAGGCGCGACGACGTCTGACGCGACTGCCTTGAGGAGAGGCGTAGAGGAGCGCGTCCGACGATGTCTCACGTCTCGCGTAACATTTATTTCTCTCTCTATGCCAAGTCGCGGGCTATGGTTTCTAAGGCCTCGAACAATTCATTCGGGGTACCGAATTCGGGCGGTCCAAAGCGCTCAGATTCACGGAGCATGGCCTTAATCTCAACGACACCGTATTCCTCGATGAGCGCTCCGAGGGCAAGCTCCACGGTGTCGCAGAGTCTTCTCGCCGTCGCCACCGCCGGCGTGAAAGCCGGCGTCACGGCACCGTTTGCGGTATTTCTATTCGTCGCGGTGATACCTAAGAAGTACAGGACGCTGTTGACGAGTCTATCGCGCTGCGCAACGAGGGAATTTGCCTTTGAAGACAAGGCCAAATCGCTCGACGTAAATCCACTCGACGTGCGAACAGGCGGTGAACCTTGTTCGATGATCGTCCTACACGCCAACAACGCGATGAGCTGCGCTCGAACGATCGCACTCAACGTCGGATTGATCACGCGCGCGTTACCTCGAACGTCTTCCTTTCTTGCGGCAACGGCAAGTGAGGATGACGCGCGGGCTCCCCAAACTGCTAACTGACCAAACGACTTCACTACGGCGTGCAACTCGCGCGTCGCGACGTCCGCGGACAGAGCTTCGCTCTGTCTCAAAGCATTCCAAGCTTGCTGTGTTTGAGCGCTCTCGTGCTTAAATTTCGGCTTCGGCATGTTCATCTGGACGTACTTCTCACTGATCCGTTGCGCGGCGTCCGCATCTGTGTCTCGCAATGCGGCCAACATGGTACGATCCATCGCCTTGTTCACCGCTCTGGAAATCATCATGAGCGGCGCGAGTGCGTTTGATATCGCCACCGACCAAGCGGCATCCGGGGTATCGCCGTAAATGAGCTGACGCCTTCCACGACCACCGCTCTCCGCGACATAACATAAGTCCAAATACGCCAGGTGCTGCACGAATGGAATCTCGAAATAGTTCAAAGCCGCCATAAGAGGCTCACTCGCAACCTTTGGACCCTGCGCCAGGCTCTGCGGTCTGAACTCGTAGCGCTCGGTGTGCACGAACTCCGCACAAAGGATCGCAAGCACCCAAGAGGTGCTCGCCAGTGCACCTGCACCCCAGCATGACGCCGAGCCAAATAGCAAACCGCGTGATGACTTCGCGCTGAGTTGCGCGACGTAACGACTCGTAATGACGACAACGACGTGCGCCGCGCACGCGTGCAAGGAGCGAATTAACCCAACTCGCGCGCTCGGCAAGAAGCTGCGTTTCAAACGCAGCGCTCGTGGTCGTTGGATCGTAGGAAACGCCACTATGAAACCATCCTTCGTCCACAGATATATCGCCGTCAACACGCCCAGAACGCACCCAAACTGTGCCGCGAACGCGGGATCGCGCTCGTTCACGGTGAACGTACCGGCCAATGACCTTGCCGCGGTCGACCTCGCCGTCAACGAGCACGCCATACTCCCTGAGCACGCAAACGCGCCTACCAGCGCCCCTATCGTCGCCCCATCTCGCATCATCGCCGTTGCGAACCGTTCACCGATCCGTTCGCCCTTCACCACGCCGCATCCGTCTCGCTCACCGTTTGGGATGAAGTCTGAGCTACTCGCACGCGCGCACAGCGCCGTCGCCGCGCTCGCCGGGAGCTGCAACAGCGCGTACGCGAGCGCCGTGAAGACGCGCGAGCGCCCATCGGAGCTACCGCCGAAGAAATCGAGCGTTGTGAAGTACGCGAGCGCCTGTATGAGCGATAACGCCGACGAGCGAGACGCGTCAGTCAAGGGAATTGGATTCGCGCAAGCAGTGTCAAAGTCGAATTCGTTCGGTCTCGCCCGCTCGCGCGTCGTCTCGAAGGCGTACGCACCGCTGAGAAGGTGGCCAGGGCGGACCACGCAACGACACCGACGCATCGCCAGAGCCTGAGCTCGGCGACGTCGCGCGTGAACCAACGGGTGTCCATCGCGTCGTCGTATGAGGGGACTGAGACACATGGCGGATTGATAACACTGCGCCGTGTTAAAAAATGCTAAATCCTGCTAGAAAATTGCAATTACGCGATGGACATGGTCGTGAAAGAGTCCATGTGATCAAATCTGCGAAGGTTGCGAATGATTGCGTCCTCGAGAGTCGGGATGGATGAGCGCAAGGACTTAAGGACATCTTTATCGATGGCGAGAACGTCCAAGGGTTCGTCCGCGACAACGGTGGCCAAACGCGGCTGGCCGGTGAGCAGAGCGAGCTCACCAAAATAATGACCGGGGCCGAAGTGTCGAAGGATGCGATCTTCGGAAAGCTTGCTCCCAGCAGCGATGCGATCGACATCGCTGTCTGACTTGGTAGAAACCGCCGAACCTTTGAGGACAATGTAAAACTTGTCCGCTTGCTCGCCACGGCGGATGACTTTCTGCCCAGGTTTGTAACTATAGCGCTTTGATTGTTTCACCACCATGGCGCGCTCGTAAGAACCGAGATCCTTGAACACAGGAATATTTGCCAAGGTACGTTCGTATCGCAAGCGTCGCCACGCCATTCCGATCTCCTTTGCAGGATCCGTCAAACCGTCGTCAAAGAGCGCGATGGACGCATCGTCCTCCGCGAGACAAGATTCAAACGCTTCTCGTGGCACGGCCATCAAACTAACGTCGTTAACGGCGGTCACGTTCTCTTGGCTTGGACCCGAGGTGACCATGAAAGTTTCGCCAAAGTAGCCTCCGCGATGAATAACATCGTGTCCTTCGTAATCAGACTTGTTGCCGTTCTTCGCGTCCGCAACCTTGACTGAACCATGTGTCATGATGTACATCTCCCCAGGCGAATTGTCGCCGGCACTGACGATGGTTTCACCAGCCTTGAAATGTTTTGTTTCCACCATGCACGCCAATCGAGCCTTCTTCTCCTCAGACAAGGCGTCGAACATGTGAACCTTCTCGAGCACAGACTTGTTGCGCTTGAGTAACATGTTCCTTTCGCTACCCGTTATGAGCTCCAAAAGTGCAAACATGGCGGCGTAGTGCGGAGCCGTTCGAAGAAAGTGTGCTCCTGAACCTTTGTAAAGCGCGAGCGGACCTTCGCGGATAACTATGTACCTAAATGCTCTCATCACGTTCTTGTGTATGTGCGGCTTGAGATAGACGTACGCTCGCGACGTATCGATCGGTTGCATCACCGCCACCGATGCCGCGGCGCTGAGCACGCCGCTAACCGCCCCGAGCACGGGCGAACCCGGGCTCAGAATCATGTTTCGCACCAGCGCCTCGCTCGCAATAGACTGCACCGTTAAATTCACGCTCGAGCCGAGCATGTCCCGCATCACGCTCGCCCACACGCCCTTATACAGCGTCTTCCACCCCTCTTTCGCGCAAATCTTCTTAAACGCTGCAAACCCGTTCTCGTACTCGCACATAGCCGCCGGCACCTGCATGCGCGTCTTTATCAAATCAAATGGATTGCTCGACACCGCCCCGACCGCCCCGCTCATGCACCCCGCCGCGAACCGCTTCCACGCCGGCGCCGGCGCGTCATCGTTCTCGTGTATCGCCATCAAAATCGGCGCGAACAGCCCGATACGAAACACATTCTTCGAGCTCTCCCTCGCCATCGCCACCGGTAAACCTCTGTACGGCCCTCTGAGCGCGCCCTCCTTTTGCACCATATTCTTCACGACCTCGCGCATGCTCTTCCCCCACGTCTTCGCCGATCCCGGGAGTTGCATCAACGTCTTCGCTCGGTCCATCGGGTTCGTCACCAAGACGCTCACGCACGACGCTACGGCGGAGTTCGGGAGGGAGACCCATCCGGGGAGCTGGAGCTTGCGCTCGCTCGGTTTGCCGTTGGCGTGTCCTCGTCTATCGCGTCTACTGACGGTTAGGGTGGATTGCGCGGTCGAGACGCGAGGTGGCGTCGACGCGACCGCCGAGCCTCGGTTTCGCGGCATCGCGCGCGAGTCCGAGGGCGCCGCCGGCGCGGTGAAGTGAAGAGGGTAGGCGGCGGTTACGCGGTCACCGCGCGAGCCGCCGGGGCGGAGCGAGGAGCGCGGAGAATGTGAACGATCGTGAACGTGGAGGTGGATGGCGAGCGCGGTGTTCATACGTGGATATTTACACGATATCGTCGTCGTCGAAGTCGTCGTCATGGTCGTGGTCGACGAAATCGAAATCGTCGCCGTCGGAGCGCGCGCTCGGGCGATGGAAATCGGCGTCGTCGCGTCCGGACGGACACTTTGCCAGAAGTTCCTCGGCCATCTCGCGGTCGGGGACGGATGGACCGGCTGCTGCTGCGGCGAGATATTTTCGCGTGTACCAGTCGGGCTCCAAATTACGGACGGACATCTCGGACATGATGCGCGGAGCGTATTCGGCGAATCCGCCGCTGGCAACCGCGCAGTGGAAGAGCGTGTTGTACGTCGAGACGACGGGAACACCGCCGCCCTCGACGAACATCTGCACTCGTTGAAACGCTTGGTTGATCTGACCGAGGTGCACATACGCGATGAGGACCGAATTGAGCAGCCACGTGTCCCATTTTCCATTTTGCTGCGCAAAGTTCTCGGCAATTGCTATCGCCTTTGTTGGTTCCGTCTTGGCAAGCGCCAATACCGCGACGCTGATCGTGATGTGATCGAGGATCACGTCCTCCGGCACATCACTGAGCATCTCTAATACGATGTCCGACTGACCTAAAGCCCCTCTGGCCTTGAGTAACGCTGTATACGACCGCGAGTTGTGTTCAACATCACTCGCGAGCATATCCAGCTCAACCGTGTCCAGGGCCACTCGCGTTTGCTCGAGCATGGGATCCGCCGCATCGCTTGCGTCCGTGAATACCTCATTGCCGCTCTCAGAGAGTTCAAAATCTTTCGCCTGCTTTTCGCACGCGGCGAACAGAGGTATGAATGTGTCTGGACCAGCAATGACGCCCGACTGCGCCATGCTCGAGCGCGCGTTGAGTGCGGCTTCCAAATCCCCCGCTCGAGCGCACGCGCTCAACAATATATTGTACATCGTTGTATCGAGTTTGACATCGCGTTCTTGCATGAGTTTCAGCACCTGAGCGACCCCTTGCATATCGCCATGTGCCGCGTGCGCCTGCATGACGGTTGAAAACGTGTGTGTGCTCGGCTCAATGTCTCGATCTTCCATGGCATCCACGACCTCTTGAAACCTTTGCATGGTTTCGTCCAAATCTACTTCACCGCGGCTCTTGAGCTGCGAGCGGACGTATTCCGCGCGCAAGAGCGCGTTAAACGTCCGCACGTCTGCCACAACACCTAGATCTTCCTCCAACCGAATAAACCAATCATTTACAGTGTCTACATCGCCAATCTCGGCGAAAGCACTCATCAACGCGTTCGTGGCGATACGCGACTCTTTACTACCAACCTTTTTGATGTCTTCATCGCTCTCTATTTGATCTTTATACTCCACTTTGCCTCTCTCCCCTGTCCATCGAGCGTACGGCGTTCCCATGTGATTATTACGCCTCAGTTCCTCAAATTCCTCGTCTGACCTTTTGCGACCGATGCGCTCGTACATCTCCTCGAGAGATATCACGGCGAGCGCTCTCGCCTCGGCGGCGTGCGATGCTTTCTGACGACCATGAATGGCGTGCGCGACAACGCGCTCTTGATGCGCTTTCAATGCGCGCGCCTTCATCTTTGATCGGTTCCAAACGGCTTCCACCGACGCGCTCGTCCCCGCCACGCGCTCGAGCTTCAACATGCAATGCAACGCGTCGGCCAGAGGCGGAACTCCGAACTCGAACATCATGGTCTCGATCTCCTGCATCATCTCCCGGTCGCCCGCCAGCGCCGCGCCGTTCATCACCGTCGTGAACAACATCGGGTTCACCTGTCTCTTCGTCGCCCGTCGCTGATCACCGTCGATCATCCCCCCGATGACGTGGTTTAAATCATACTTTTCATCCGTCCCCTCATCGACGCCGTCCGAGACGCCGTACAAGTGCATCTTCAACCAATCGAGCGCCTCTCGTCTCCGTCCCGCCCGCACGAACGCCGACATCACCGCCGCGTGCGTCCGCACATCCGGCGTCGCGTTCGCCGCCAACATCTGTTCCACCACGCGCAGCGCCACCTCCGGCTGCGCCGCCTTGGCCGCCGCGAGCAATTGCACGTACCACGCGCTCGCCCCCACGTGCGCCACCCCCGACGTCGACAGCGCGTCGAACGCCCCTCGCACGCCCTCGAAATCGTTCACCGCCAGC
>NC_014428.2:381606-412862 GCF_000214015.3 Ostreococcus tauri | reverse complement strand
ATCGATCGATCGATCGATCGATCGATCGATCGTGGAAGACGAACCGTCGAGGACGAGGCGAGGACGGGAAAGATGCGCGCGACGACGACGACGACGCGCGCGGTGACGACGACGCGGCGACGCGGGAAAACGAGCGGGAACGTCGTGACGCGAGCGACGGGAGGGGACGACGGGGGGGCGAAGTCGAGGTCGTCGTCGATCGACGTGCCGCGGAATCACGCGGTGAGCCCGGGACGGAGAGGGCGCGCGCGCGGGACGAATGGAGACGCGATCGAACCGCCGATGGAATTGGCGGCTCGTGCGCACGTTGGATCGATGGAACAGTATCGATCGATGTATAATCGGTCGATCAAGGAGCCGGAGATGTTCTGGAGCGAGATCGCGGGGGAGCTTCGTTGGGAAACCGCGTTTGACGGCGTCGATAAGCCCGAGGAAGTCTTAGAGTGGAATTTCGATCCGAGCAAAGGGGAGGTTTACGTCAAGTGGTTCGCGGGTGGGCGAACCAACATGTCGTTCAATTGCTTAGACCTCCAGATCGAACGAGGTCTGGGGGATTCTCCGGCTTTAATCTTTGAGGCTAACGACGCCGTCAACTCGAGAATCTTTACCTTTAACGAGCTCCGCGAAGAGGTCTCAACTTTCAGCAAATTTTTAGTCGCTCAGGGCATCGGAAAAGGCGATAGGGTCATCATGTATCTTCCGATGATCCCGATGATGCCGATCGCCATGCTTGCGTGCGCGAGGATCGGTGCCGTTCATTCAATCGTTTTCGCGGGTTACTCTGCCAAATCACTCGCCCAACGCGTCGTCGATTGCCAAGCGAAAATGATCATCACCGCGAGCGCTTCTCGCCGTGGAAAAAAGATAATACCTCTAAAAAAGATCGTGGACGAAGCGCTCGAGATTTGCATGCAAAATGATGGGTTCTCTCCCGATCGAGTTGTGGTGAAAGGTAACGCCGACACCAGAATTGATGATACTCCGTTTCTCAACATTGATGACGTGCCGTTCAATCCACAGCGCGATTTGTGGTGGGACGATGATATCTCGCAGTATCGAATGGATGAAAAACCGGATCCCATGGAGTTCATCGACAGTCTCGATCCCGCTTTCATTCTGTACACGTCAGGCTCCACCGGAAAGCCGAAAGGAGTTGTACATGCGCTCGGCGGGTATCTTGTCTATGCGTACGCGACGAGCAAATTCGTCTTCGATCTTCATCCTGGGGAAGACATCGTGTTCTGCACCGCCGATCTCGGTTGGATAACGGGTCATTCGTACACACTTTATGGACCTCTCTTGAATGGCTGCGCCACTGTGTTGTTCGAGGGAACGCCAACGTATCCAAACGCCGAGATATGGTGGAACATCGTGGACAAACATCGCGTGACGATCTTCTACACGTCTCCCACAGCTCTTAGAACTTTACAGGGCTTCGGTGACGCTCCGGTGCACAAAAGCTCTCGTGCGACGTTGAGAATCCTAGGCACTGTAGGCGAGCCGATCGCGAAAGAAACGTGGCTGTGGTATCATGAAATCATCGGCGACAAAAAGCTTCCGATAGTCGACACGTGGTGGCAAACCGAAACCGGTGGACATATCATCACGCCGCTTCCCGGTGCGACGCCGCTCAAGCCATCGAGCGCGACGTTTCCGTTCTTCGGCGTCGAGCCCGTTTTGCTCGATCCTGTCGACGGGCATGAAATCGATGGGGAAGGTGAAGGTTCGCTTTGCATCAAACGTCCGTGGCCCGGGATTTTCATGGACGTGCACGGCGCGCACGAACGATACGAGAACTCTTACTTCAAAGTCTTCGAGGGCGGTTACTATGCGTCGGGCGATGGCGCGCGTCGAGACGCTGACGGCTACTTGTACGTCACCGGTCGATTGGACGACGTCATGAACGTGAGTGGACATCGAATAGGGACCGCAGAAGTCGAGTCAGCTTTGGTTCAACACCCACTCTGCATCGAAGCCGCCGTGGTATCGATCGGACACGAGATCAAGGGCGAAACGATAGTCGCGTTCGTGATTTTAGATCCTCTGCGCAAGAAGGAGGCGACGCAATATCCCGAGCAAGAACTCGTCTTCAAGGTTCGCGCTGAAATCGGCCCTTTCGCCGCCCCCGAACGAGTCATAGTCGTCAAAAACCTCCCGAAAACGCGAAGCGGAAAGATCATGCGCCGAATCTTGAAGAAAATAGCCGCCGGAAACATCGAGGATTTGGGCGACGTCTCCGCGCTCGCCGACCCGGGCTCAATCGAACACTGCATCCAAGCCGAGCAGCGAGCGCGCGGCACGCGATGACGAACGAGCGACGAGCGACAAATGAACAATTCGAAATATACACAAAAGACATTGCTCCGCTTTACATCAAACCTCACCCTAGTGTCCGCCGCCGAGCGTGTAAAAGCGCAAGCCGCAGTACTTGCACTTCGCCGGGAACTCTTTCGACGTATCGTTCAGCTTATAATACGTATGCGGCGCCCCCAGGCCTCCCTCCCCGACGCCGAATCGATCCTTACACGCCCCAGGGGAGTCGCAGCTCACCTTGTCTCCCGCCACGCCGATCGGCTCCGCGGCCGCGCTGTACTCCATCGGACTCGGCTTCGCAGTGGAGTCCAGCCACTTCGCCGTGTGTCCGACGTCCCCGTCCAGCTTCCCCGGACGCTTCGTCTGGATCGGCTGGTGCACCGTCGCGCTCACGGGCGCCTTGGCGCCGAGCGCGCGAGCGAAAACGCGCACGAGCGATCCCTCGACCGCTTCTCCGCCCTTGATCGCGTCGACACCGCGCTGTAAAACCCCACCGAGCGCTCTGTTACGGGCGATCATCTTCGCCGCGACGCTTCGACGGGCGCGCGACGCGAAACGCGCGCGCGGACGAGTCTCACGACGCGTCGCAAACTGCAGTGACTCGTCGCGACCGTCCTCATTCCCATGCGCATCGCCGCGCGCACGCTCGTCTCCGCGCGCGTGCGTCCTCCCGGCTCTTGCCCGAGCGCGCGCGCGATGCGTTCGAGCGCGTCGGAACACCGCGCGGCGCTGCGAGACGGTGAGATCGTGCGCGAGACGGTGGTGCACGAGCGGTACTTCACCGTGTACGATCGCTTGGTTGAGTTTCAAAGCGACGACGGTTCGACGACGAAGCGGTTCGCGTACGACGTCGTGGGACATCCGAAGAGCGCGTTCGCGTTCGTGTGCGTCGCGCCGTTTCACGACCGAGAGGTGACGTCGAGCGGGGAGCCGGAGTTCACGGTGGTGCGAGAGTACGCGCAAGGGAGCAACGCGGAGTGCGTGGTGTTGCCTAGCGGATGTTATGAACCGGGAAAGCACGCGACGATGGAGGAGGTGGCTGTAGACGAGTTGAGGCAGGAGAGCCGGATCGCGGGGGGGGAGCTGTTTCGGCTGATCGAGCGGGACAATCCGGGTCTTTTAGAGACGAAGTGGTGTCGGAACAGGTTGTTTCCGTTTCTGAGCGTCGACGGCGTCGCGTGCGGAGACGGAGAGGAGTGCGGGAGGGACGATGAGGAGTTCAACATGACACACGAGCGGGTGACGGTGCGGGAGCTGAAGAAGCTCATGTACAGCGGGGAGATGATGATGCCATCGGTCGTCACCGCGCAACTCGCCATAGACAAACTCCTTGCGATGGGCAGGCTCAAGCCGGAGGATCTTGTGTAATCAATATCGTTGTCGATAGTTTGAATTCGTTTATCTTCTCATTCCAAATGTATTCTATCACGCGCCGAAGACGAACTGCAAGACCTTGTCCCACGTCGTTCGCTGGCGCTGTTGAAGCGCGACGCCATCGCGAATCGGCGCCACGCGGCGAACCGAGGAGTTTCGCGACAAACGACCCTCCCCGGACGCGCCCGAACCGATGTCCATCTTCGCCTTGGCATCCAACTCCTTGACGCCGACCATGATTCCGCTAATGTTTTGACCGTTCCTGCGCAGCGCGCGACGGGCGCTCTCTTTGGCCGCGAACCTGACGTGGAGCCAGTTCACCCCTCGCCCGCTCTCGTCAAACGAGCCAAAGTTGACAATATCACCGTCGCGTTGGAACTCGCGGAGGACGATTGACTTCTCATCCTTCGAGAAACCGTACACGGTGACCCAGTGCTCGGCCTCTGCGTCATTCAGCGCCGCGCTCGCTGTGAATGCGGCGTTGGTCGTCGATGGAGCGCTCGACTTTGTCGCGTTTGAACCCAACCACGCGCTCACCGCCTCCTCCCCAGCGCGCGCGTCGCTCCCTCGAGCGTTCTCTGCCTGCGTCTTCTCGATAGCTCTTCGCAAGAATCCAGGGGTGTGATCGTCCCCACCACCCGTCTCCGTTCGCGTGAAAAGCGGCGTCCCTCGCGCGCTCGCGCCGCCGATCACCGGCGCCGGCGTCGGCGTCGCGCGCTCCTCCAACTTCCCCCGATTCACGCTCGCCCCCGCCCCGCCGCCAAAGTACCGATTCGTCCCTCCGCTCGTTCTCGGCGTGGAGTTCCCACCCCCGGTCAGGCTCTCCGTTCGATACAACCCGGCGCCCTGCTGCGCGTCCCGGTTGGGCGACGCGAAGAGCAAAGAGGAAAACTTTTGCGCTCGCGGCGTCCCATCGGCGTTTCGCCCACCATTCGCGCTCCTCAACGACGCCCCACCATCCATAGATCGTCCGTTCTCGCTCTCGAGCCATCTTCCGTCGGATTGAGCGCGCGGCGACGCGAAAGAGTTCGCGAACCCACCTTGCGCGCGATGCGCGGGCGATCTCCCATCGGGCGTCGACGCGTCGTTACTCATCAGATGTTCGCTCCGAGCGTACATATCGACGCCGCGTAATTCACAGCACGATTCTATCCCGCGTTCACGTCACCGATCTCGTCGCGCGTCGCGTGATGTCGACGAATCGAACGAATTCCAGCCGCACTCGCCGACGCCCCGCAAAGTTCCCCTCAACCATGGAGGCGCGCGCGTACGAGCGTCTCTACCCCGACGAGGCGTTCGAGAAGACGCTCGAGACGTCGACTCGGAGGGACGGCCGACCGCTCGGGCGCGCGCGCGCGCGGGCGTGCGCGTGCGGGACGGCGACGAACGCGCTCGGGTCGGCGCTCGCGAGACACGGGGCGACGACCGCGCTCGCGGGAGCGCGAGCGAGCGTGGCGACGCCCAGGGCGGAGGCACCGAACGAGGGGTTCTTAGAGGTCCGCGTGACGTTCGCGCCGCAGGCGAGCGAGCTGGAACGACCGGGGCGGGAGAGCGACAAGGCGGAGGCGTGCGCGGCGCGCGTGCGGGACGCGCTGACGAGCGCGGAGGTCTTGGGGAGCGATCTGAGCGATCTGTGCATCGAGAGAGGAGTTTTCGCGTGGCGGTTGATGCTGGACGTCGTGGTGTTGGACGACGACGGGGCGGCGGCGGATGCGGCGCTGAGCGCGGCGGTGGCGGCGCTGAGGGACGTGGTTCTGCCAGAGGCGACGGTGAAACGCGGGAAGATTGTGATCGGCGATGAAGAGGAAGGAGTAGACGGAGCGGATGATGGGATGCGAAAGGGGACGCCGTTAAACGTTCGCACGACGCCGGTGTGCCTGACGACGGCGTTGTATAAAGAGCACTTGCTTGTGGACCCGACTCACGCCGAGGAGGCGCTGAGCGAGTGCGAGGTGAGCGTCGTGCTCACAGAGGACGGGATGATTCGAGGGGTGTTTAAAAACGGCGGTGAGGTGGAGGCGACGGAGGATATTTTGATGAAGTGCATCGCCGCGGCGAGGCTTCAATACGCGGCGTCGGCGAAGGTTATTTTGGACGCCTCGGAGGACGACGACTACTAGGTTCATAGCGTGTTTTTAGTACAGACAATCTCAATATTCTCAATATCGAATACCGCTCACGTAGCACGGGTCGGCTGGGTCCGCGGGTGAGTACACGTATCGCGCTGGGCACTGATTCTCGTACTTGCTGCCGAACAAGCGATCGAGCGAACCGTACAAACCGGAGAACATGATAAAGAGGCCCATGATGAAGTTCGTCACCACCCACATGCGCTCGGCAATGGATGACCTCTCGTTCATGTTGAACGCGTAATGAATGATCGAAGGAAGGAAGAATGTCATTGCCGTCATACCAATCGCTCCCACGAGCGATTGTAAATCGAGAATGACGTCTCCCGACACGGCGAGGAAAATTGCGGCGATGAGCACCTCGGTGGCCAAAAAGGCCGTGCGAAAAACAAAGCGAAACACCTGAGGTGTCACGCCGTACTTGGTGACGACTGTCCAGGCTTGCGTTGGATCCACTCCAAGCGACGTCTCGATGCGCATCATTAACGCAATATTGGTGAAGAACACACCGTAGTAGCACTGCACGGATTGCATCATCATGGACACGATGTTCGCCGCATTTTTTGGAAAGTTCAAGTTGATATTCCCCTTGGCGAAGTCCCCGTACGCCTTGTACCCAAAATACATGACGAGAACGTATATTGGAACCATTGTGCCGTACGTCAAGTTCAACACCTTGGCCCAATCCTCGGGGTTTTTCATCTCGCGCAGCTCCTCTGGATACAGACCGTGCCCGCCGAAGCCGTAGGCAAAATTTCCGAGCGAGCTGAAAATCGTTCCACTCGTCACGATCTTCCCGTACGTCGGCCCAGGATCGCACTTCTCCCATGGACGTGTGGAGAATATCTCCCCGAAAAACACCGAGAGCGTTATAATGACGCTCGCACACGGCAGAAGCACGACCTTTCCGGAGTCGTGTATGGTCGGGATTTGCACAATCGGCAGCGACAGTGCTCCGATGAAGAACGCCCAGCTCGCCCCACACATCTTCCACCCCGTGAACGTCTGCCCAAAATACTGCGCGATGTACACGATCTGCACCGTCGCGTCGAGATAATACGTCACAAACTGCAGACAAAGCGTCGCCATCTCCACTCGCGGCTCCCATCGGCTCGCGATGCCCTCGTCGCCGCCTCGGCGAACGATGAGCCTCGCCACCGCCTTACTCGTCATCTTCGCGTACGTCGTGCACGTAGGGTCCGCCAAAAACGCCCATCCCAGAACCCGTCCCGTCCAATACGTGCTCATCGCGCTGTACGTGAAGAACACTCCGGTCCACGTCGCCCCGGCGTGCGCCACCGTCGCCGGCATGCTCATAGGCGTTGCCATGTACAGCCACGTGTTCAGCGCGATCGTTCGAACGCTCGCTCGCGTCAAGCGCGCGTCCACAGCCTCTGGGGTCGCGTCCACGACCTCCAAATCATCGACGTCGAACTGCTCGTACGACGTCGACGAGTCGGTCGGGTAGTGACTCGGCTGGGCATCTTCGACGAGCGACGCGTGCTCTTCATCGCGCTCGAGCTCGACGTAATCGCCCATCGCTCGAGATCGAGAGACGCGATGCGTCCGAGCCCGGACGGGCGCGCGCGGCGCGCGCGATCCGTCGCGGCACTCTGAAGTTTTGAATGTTTTCACGCTTACACTTATCCTAGTCGGCGAATCGAACGCCTCGAGCGCGCGAAAGGTCACGCGTCGGCGCCGGCCGAGAGCGCGCGAGAGGTTACGCGTCGGCGTCGACGGAGGACACGTCGGAGTCGGAATCGGCGAAATCGTCCTCGGAGGAATCGGTGTCGGGTTCGAAATCGCCTTCGCTGCCGTCGCCGCCGTCGGCTTCGACGTCCTTGCCGGATTTTCTCGCGCTCTCAAAATATTGGCGCCCGGTCAACTCGTCGGCGTCACGGACTCGTCCGGGATTGAACGACTCCCCGCGCTCTTTTATGAAGGCGAGCTGCCAAGATTTGAAATTTTCTATCGTCACCGGGGTTCCGTTTATGCGCATCTGGCGCAGGCGCTCCTCGGCCTCGTGCTCCAGGCGCGCACGGAGTTCCTCCTCGGTTTCCTCGTCGACGAAATCGCTCGCCCCGGCGCGTCGACGCATCCAATCCTTACACGTCTGCGTCAGGTCGAATATCATAGCCTGCCCGACCGACGTCTCGCTCTGTTCGAGTACTAACGCGCTAATCTCCCCGAGCTCGCCCTCTCGCAAGCCGCGGACGCTTCGACACTTCAGAAGCGGCGGCTCGTCCGGGTACCGCTCCGTGTGCGCGAAAACTAAACCCAGCACAGCGTCGTCCCGCTCCTTTCCCTCCTCCGGCTCGCTATCGTTCTCACCGTAGGCGCTTATCTCAACCTGGTAGCACGACGAGCTCGCGTGCGCAATCCCATCGCCCGAGTTCTCGGGAAGTCTCTTCATGTCATCCATGAAGATGCTCTCCAGGGCTTCGATTTCCATCGCCTGTTCCTCCTCGTACTGCGACATGGCGTGTGAAACCTAGAGAGACGCCGAGGTGTGCGGACGACGCGGCGTGAGCGGGACGCGCGCGCGAGGCGTTCAGGGCGACGGGCGGACGATGGAGACGTTTTCGTGAAGCAATGGCATTACACAGAGTCTATCGCTCTTCAGATATTAGGTTTTCGTGGAAATCATCGTGCGATGTCGTCGTCATCGCGCATCTTCGCCGACTCCTAGTCTATCAATCGTCGAACGTAGTCCACGGTGAAGAGCATGCCGGCGTTGGCCGGAGACGCGCGCAGGAGACACGGAACGAGACCTCTGTAGAAGGCTCGAACACCGCCGGAGGCGTATAACTTGCCTGCGGCATCGAAGAAGCCGCTAAACTTGCGCTGCGCTGGGTTCACCGCATCCGTCATCAACGCGCTCTTGACGACGTCGATGGGATAGAAGAGCGACCAGTAAAAGAATCCGCCAATGCCGCCCGATAGAACAATCTGAGCGTTCGTGGCCTTCCCATCGGCGTTCATCGCGGCAAACTGATTCTTCACGTTCTCGAACACGCCGAAGTACACCGCCCCCGCCGGGAGGTTCCGCGTCAGCGTCGCGCCGAACGCTTGATACGGCCCGCGAATGCCGTTGTGCTTAATCGACTCCTTCACGACGTCCACCACGCTATTGTACGGCGAAACGTACTTGGGATCAGCCTTCGCCTTGATGAGCTGACACTGCCACTGCGACTTGTACAAATCGATCGGGGACTCGAAGAACGTTCCAGCCATCCACGCCATCGCGCCCGCCTTCGCGTAGCTCAGCGGGTCATCCGGCGACACCCCGACGAACTCCTTCGCCCGCGCGTAGGAAAAGAACAGCGTCGCTCGGAAGAACATCTGTCCCGCCAACGGTGACGTCACACCACGGTACAACCCCTTAAACCCCTCTTGCTTGATCACCTTGGACGCCGCGTCCACCGCGCCGCTGTACACCGGATTCTTACTGCTCTGCGTCTGCAGCAGCACCTTCACCGTGTCGAACGGGTGTCCCAGAAGCGTCACCGTGATCCCCCCGCACGTCCCCGCGAACACATCCTTGGCGAACCGCATCGTCGCCGTACCCTCACTCGCGCTGTGCGCGACGTACGCCCTCGACGCACCGCTCGAATTCACCCAGGTCGTCGTCCGCGTCGTCATCCCACCCATCCAGGCCCCGTGCGCGCGATGGAGCGCACGCCGCGCCGTGGTCTCACGCGGCGCCACCGCCTCGACGGCGTCTCGCACATCCGCGACGCCGGGACCGTCCGGCATCGTCGTCGTCCGCGCGCGCGTCGCGGGGTCGATCGGCGCGACGGCGTCGCGCGATGGCGGTCCATCCATCGACGCAGGCGTCGAGGCCCCCACGTCGCGACGAATGGGATCGACACGCGGGTGTTTGCACGACGCCCACGACGCCCGACGCCGCCGCCGACGCACCGCGCGACGCGTCGATGGACGACGCGACGCCGCTCGAGCGCTGGCGCGCCTCGGACGTCGTCGACGACGAATGGGCGAACGATCGGTTACCGGACGACGGTGCGTCGTGGACGCGAACGATGATGGGTGGGTGACGGAGGATTGGATTGGATGAAATGGCGCCGTGGAGGAAGCTGACGACGCACGCGCGGGCGGTGATGACGCGGGATGACTGACGGGCGGTGCGGACGATGTAGAGGTACAGCTGCGCGCGGAGATGACCCCGCCGGTGGATGACGCGGAGGAGGCGAACGGTGCGCGCGAGGACGAGCGACGCGCGCGGCTGTCGATGTGAAGGTTTGAACGCGCGCGCGAGTGGGCGATTGACGTGACGAGCGACGATCGCGATACGCGCAGAGACGGCTGGGATGGAAAGTGGAGAGGATGAGTGGAAAGATTTGGGCCTCCAAGAAGCGGGATGAGGCGCGAGGGGATGTATGAAAATAATTGTTGTTTTACAAGAGCGCGCGCGGCTGCGCGACGCTACGACGTAGAGACGAATCGGCTGGAGCCGTCACCGACGTGTAATAGATTCAAGAGCGCGAGTTTCTGCTCGAGATCATTCTCCGTGGCGTACGGCTCGAGCGTTTCGAATCCCGAGAAGGATTCTACGGCGCGCTCGCCAACTTTCACCGTACTGTTCGCCCGATGGCAAAGCGTCGTCGCTTTTCGCTCCCGACATTTCACGCCCTTGGCGTCGACGTCGACAAATTCGGTGCGAAGTCGAGATATAAACGTCTTGATTCCATCGTTTGATCCGCTGAGGGCGACGAAGACGCCCTCGACGCGCTTCCCCGCGCCCTCGGGTGGCTCGGCGTGCAAAACTCTTGCGCCCACACCGCTCGACTCGCAAAACTTTCGCAACAGCTTCAGGTACCCCACCGAATCGTTCATGTGATCTATCTTCACCACCGCGTGATATTCCTCTTCCACTGCCTCCTTTGCCCTCGCTGCTTTCACCGCTTCTCGCCGCGCTTCTCGCCGCGCGTTGGCGCTCACCTCCCGAAAAACGCTCTCCGTCTCCGTGAGCACATCGTACGCCGATTCCGCCCCCGCGCACGCCTCTGCGCACGCGCGCGCGCGTGACAAGAGCTTTGCCTCATCCTCACGCGTCAGCGTCTCCGTGGACGTCGAGCATACCTCAAGCGCAGCGCTCGAAGGGTAGTTTTCGCCGAGTCTCAGCTCGACGACACATTTGGAGTCGTCGACGTCATCTTTAAGCGTCACGCGCGCCCTGGAGTCGCTCACGACCTCGCATGCGTCGTCGTAGATGACGATGAGGGCGCTGATCTCGTCGGCGCGTCGCTCGGCGTCGTCGGACATTGTGAGGCGAGAGCGCGGGAATGGGGACAAAGTTAGCTCGAACCGTGAGCTTGTGTTAAAAATTTAGACTAGAGCCCTCCTACGCATCAGCAACGCAACTTAAACATATTGTTTAACCCATCTTGTTTTGTTCGCGAGCGCCACCGACGCCGTCCGAACCTTGGGTGGAGACGGAGATGTCGACCGACGGGCGGAGTTCGCAGCACTTCGCAATGGCAATGTGCGCCGGGTTGTTCATGAACTTGGACTCAAGCTCGGAGTCGACACCAACCTTGTTGTCGTAAGCGGTGTACGCTTGTTGGTCAAGGATGTAGTCGTAACGCGGCGCCCACTTACGGGAGCCAAGGCGGGCGGTGAAGGAGCAGTTGTCAACCATGAAGGCGACACCACGGGCGTGCATGTACGGGTTGAGAGAGTCAACTGCTTCGATGACGGACTCGTTGCACACTTCGGAGTAGGAGTGACCCTTCTCGCGGAGAGTGTCGATTTGCGACATCATGCACGCGCAGTACACACCGGCGGTGAACGAGTTGAGCGGGATTTCGCTTTCGACACGTTTGGCGCGAACTTCAGTGCCAACCTTCCACATGTACGTCTCGTCGATCTTACCCATCGGGAAGCGGTCGAAGCGATCGCCAGCCATGATGACGGATCGGATTTCGTTCGTGGATTGAACCTCCTCGTAGCACTCGTAGTGAATGTCCTTGCACGGCTTGTACGCCGCAGAGTAAGCCTCCATGAAAGTCTTCTTGTCATCGACGGCTTCGTAGACAGCCTTGATGCCCTTCGTGGAGATGATCTTCGTGATCGGGCCGGTGATGCATTCGACGGTGTTCTTGAACGCATCTTCGTCAGACATACCCGCGCGAGTGTAGCGGCGGAACAACGATTCGACGATGCCGTGGACACCGCCGAGCAAGATGCCACGCTCACCGTAGATGTCGGAGCGGTACTCCATCTCGAGCGTCGTCGCAAAGGTGAACGGAGAGCCAAGGGCAACGGACCAGCCGAGGGCGATGTCCGTGGCGTTGCCAGTCGCGTCTTGGTGAACCGCGAACGAGGCGTTGATACCGGCACCGTTCGTGGTCTTGCCTTGTTCGTACAATCGGCGCACAGACGGACCCATGCCCTTCGGCGCGACGAGCACGACGTTAATGTCCTCGCGGAACTTGGCCCCCTCGGAGTTCATCACACCAAGCAAGAAGCCGTGAGACAAACCGAGCGTCGATCCCGGCTTCATCGCCGCCAAGATTCTCGGGTACATCTTTGCCTGCGCGGCGTCGGAGATGAGCAACATGACCAAGTCGCTCTTGGCGATGACGTCGAACGTCTCGCCCAGAGTACCATCCTTCTCGTTGAAACCGCACGCCCGCGCTTCGGCGTTGGACGTGGAGTCCGGTCGCAGACCGATCGACACCGTCACATCGTTCATGCCCGCCTCGGCGAGAGAATCACGGAAGTTTTGCGCCTGCGCCGGCGCCTGCGACCCCCACCCGATGACGCCGATGGACTTGATGCCCTTCAGCGCCTCCGGAAGCTTGGAGAACAAGTGTCGTCCACCGCGGACGATGTATTCCTGTTCGCCCGCGACATCGACGAGTTCTTTTTCGAACACCTTGGTGTTGATGTCGAGCTTCGGCGCTTGCGCTTGCGCGCGCGTCGCCGAGCGCGCGGCGCGCGAGTTCTTGCGCGCCGCCGCAGTGTTCACCAGGGTTCGCGTGGACGCGACTCGGGAAGCTTGAGCGGACATCGGGAGTGTCGTTCGGAGAGGTCTGAGTGTCGTGGAGGTTTAAGGGAAAACCTGCGCGCGCGGGAGACCGGGTGCGGAGCTGTGACGACGGTCGCGCGAGGCGGGACCACGCCGATGGTTCGGTCGATGGGCGGCTCGAGGTCTTTTTCATTCATCGAAATAGGGGGCACTTCTTGAGTCTTTACTCGTGAAAATACCCGGGATTATCCAAAACGTAGAGGGTGATGTCACACTAGAGCGCGCTCGAGAGCGCACACGGATGGCGAGTGATGAATGCACAGTAGAGTTACACGGGCGTGAACGGGTCGCGAACGATGACATAGATACGAGTTCATCGGTCGTCGTCTGTCATCACAGACGATCGTCGACGTAATCGCGCAAGATGTTTTTCAATGCGTTGACGCTCGTTGACGGACACAGGTCAACGAGCGGGACGTCAGATTTCCCCCCGCCCAGCGGTACGCGCACGGTGGTCAAGACCTCCTCGACGAGCGCGTCGTCATACTTGTTTCCGTTCGAAGCGATTTTCACCGAGAAAACCTTGGCCAAGCCGTCGTGGAACTTCATATCTCGCGTGTACAGGCGCCAAGCGTTTACCTGCACGTAGACGTCCTCGCCGATGCGTTCGGCCAGGCGCGTGTGCGTCTCTCCCGCGCCACCGCCCGAGACCACGTTCGCGAGATCGAAGAACGATTCCACGAACAGGTTCCCATCGCCGTCGCCCCTCGACGCGCGCGCGGCGACGCCCGAGCGTCGTTCACCGCGCTCGCTCGCGATCGTCATCGCAGATCCGCTCGATCGGATCCCGGTCTGTTCGCGGAATCTCTGGTACGCCAATCGCTGTCTCTCCGACGCTTCCCGTGCGCGATTCAGCGCGCTCGCGCGGGACGTCTCCGCGGAACCGCGCGCTCTCGGTGCGAGCACCGGACGCATCGCGTTACGAAAGAATCCGCGTCAGAAAGTGCCGTGTCTCCAGCGGCGCTCGACGCTTCCGACGCCGTCGCGCGCGATGTTCAAGCGCGCGCGCACGCCCGAGGAGCTCGCGACGAAATGTACGGACGCGCTCGATAAGCTTCGGAGAGACCGGGCGAACGAGGAACAGCTCGAGCGCGTGCGGAAGTACCTGACGGAGATGCGAACGATCTTACTCTCTCCGGACGTGTCGACGCAATCGCGCGCGCTGGTGAAGGCGGCGTCCAAGGTCTCGCTCGCGACGCAATTGGTGGAGCACCTGAGAAACCTGCCGTTCGAGACGAGGAAGGACGCGGCGACGGTTTTCAACTGTTTGATTCGCACCGAGGTCGACGGCCAAGAGGTCGTGGTGGAGGAACTCAGCGACAGTCCGGAGCTCTTGGAAGTGATCGCCACCGGATACGAGGTAACGGATGCCGCGCTGACGTACGGAGCGATCCTGAGGGATCTGTGTAGGAATCAGACGCTGGTGCGGAAGATTTTGTACGCCGAGAGTTTTTGGAAGTTGTTTGAGTACATGCAGTTGCAGACGTTTGAGATCGCGAGCGACGCGATGGCGACGTTTCGTGAGGCGCTGACGAGACATAAAGACATTGCGGCAGAGTTTTTGATGGCGAATTACGATCGATTCTTCAAGGAGTATACGGAACTTTTGGAAAAGGGCAACTACGTGACGCGTCGGCAATCACTTAAGCTCCTGGGCGAGCTCCTGCTCGATAGCGCAAACGTGCAAGTGATGCTCAAGTACGTCGCCGAGGTGGAGAACATGTGCTTCATGATGAATTTGCTACGAGACGAGTCGAAGTCCATCCAGTTCGAGGCTTTCCATATCTTCAAGGTATTCGTTGCGAATCCTGAAAAACCAGCGATGGTGTCGACGATTCTGACCAAGAACAAGGCAAAGCTCATCACGTACCTGCAAGATTTTCAGACCACGCGCGAGGACGAGTCATTTCACTCAGAACGAACGATGTTGCTCGAACTCTTGGCGGATCTACCCGATGCAGAATAGGTGTGAAACACAACGTGTATCTGTAATATACTTCACTCTCGGAAGGCGTCGTAGACATAGAATCCTCCAATACACTTCACTATCGGGAGCGTGGCCGTCGTAGACATGGAGTCTTCCGCAAACATGAGCAACATTGACAAGCGTTTGAGAATGCTCGAGCGCGACTTGGCGAGAGGCAGTAAGACTCAGATCGCCAACATGTCTACGCTCGGGCTCTGGGCCTTCGCGTTGACGACTGCGCTGCTGCAGTTTCGTGAGCTCGACATTGGGGCAACTGTGCCAGGCGCGACCGGGCTCACGATCGGCTTCGCTTTCGGATTCGGCGGTCTCGTCCAGCTCCTCGCCGGCATTCTCAGCGCTCTACGAGGAAACATGTTCCAAGCGACCGCTTTCAGCAGCTTCGGTGGCTTCTGGCTTTCGTGGGCGTCGTGGGAGCTCATCGTCAGAAGCGATGAAGTCGGACTTGTCTTCGATAAAGAAGCAGAAATAGGTATGCTGATGATGTGGGCATTATTGACGCTCGTTCTGTTTTTGTGCTCGTTCAACACGAATGTCGTCGTTAGTTCTCTCTTCTTCACGCTCGCGACTCTGTTCTTCTTACTCGCCGGTGCGAAGTACTCCGGCTCAAACGAGCTCAAGCTTGCGGCGTCACTATGGGGCGTTTTCGTAGCAGCCATCGCATTTTATGCTGGCGCCGGAGAGCTGATGAACGATCAATATGGTCGAACGTGTATTCCACTCGGATCATACGAGCACACGCACACCGATCGTTCGTTCAACGAGCCTCGAGTTACTTTGCTACCAAAGTGACAGCCTCAAACATCTGGTGGTTCGTCAGATCCCATGCCGTGGTACGTCACCTTCGCGCTCTGGTCTTCAGCTCTACTCTGCACCTTAACGATCGCAGTTTTTGGTTTCACGTGCCAATTTAGTTTAGGCATTTTGATCAAGAGCTTTCCCGTCACCTTGGAGCGTTCGGCAGTGCTCGAATCGGTACTCACTTCATGCGGGAGCTTGAGCTGCAGTAATTCACCCTTGATTTTGACACGCACAATCATCGGTTGAATATCGACGAGTATGAGAGATGTGTCGATAAACTTACCGACGTGAAGCTCGAGCTCGATCGCGGTGTCATCGTCGGATTCTATGAGCCTGAACTTGAAGTCGCCTTGGTTCTTCTGCTTGACGTCTGCGATGTCATCCGGAAGCGGCTCGAACGACTCTTTCACATAAGTCTTCGACGACGACGTAGACCGCACCGTATCAGCTAGCGTACTCTCAATATTTTCGTTGTCGAGCACGCGCGTTGCTGCGCACCACGGTCGATGATCCGGTTCTATTGAAGCAATTTCATCCACGGTCGCGATAGTTTCGATCTTCGTTCGCGCAGCTGTTTCCAACTCTTGGGTGATACGCCGTAATTCGCGTCTTGCGACGATTCTCTCGACGTGCGTCACGTCTGAACCATCCAAATTCGCGAGCTGTGGCAAGGATCCGATCACGAACGAGCGATATCCATCGAAATCGGCGCACGGATTCCCCATCAAGTACAGTTGCCGTAAATTGTGGTTGACCTCGAGTCTCTTAACGCTCATCAAACCACTCAGAGCGATGAAGTTCATTGTGAGATCAAGCTTGGTCAGAGATTCACACTGTTCTAAGTTTTCCACGCACGTCACATTGTTCATCGCCAGGTTCAGATACTCCAAATCCTTGAGTTTGCGCATGTTTTCTACGGTTCATCAGTTAGTCAACCAGCGGTCGCTTCGAGCGCACGAAATACGCGCCTCGACGCGTCTCGCACCTATTCTCGATATCAAATTATCCTGAAGCAACGCAATCTTCAGCCTGGGACACGCCTCTTGGAGCCCCTCCAATCGCTCGAGCCCTTGTCGGTGCAGCGCCACCTCCTCCAGCGAGAGCAGCGAACCGTCGTTGTGCTCGGCGCGTCGACGCAACATCTCGAGCGTGATCCTCGCCATGATCCCTCCCCTCCGCCTCGCTCGCGCTCTTTTCGCCACTTTATTTCGCTTCGAATACACGTCCTCGCTCGCGCGTCGCGCGCGTCGTAGTGTCCCGCGCTCCGTTGACCGCGCCGCGCGCTCGCTCTCCCCACCAGCTCACGCCGTCCAACTCCCGCCTCACTTCAAAGCGCACGTCGCTCATCCCGAGCGGCATGTCGAGCGCGTTGAGCGCGTCCACGACGGTGGTCCGACGCCTCCACGGACGCGTCGCGCACGCCCGCGCGCGCGTTCCGAGAGCGTTCGACCCCGAAAGCGTTCCACTCGAGGGGTCCACCGGCGCCAAGGTGAAACAGTTCTCCGAGTCCGAGCTCCCGCCGCTCCCGCCGCTCCCGGACCTGAGAGAGCTGGCGAAGATGGCGGCGATGGATATCTCGGACGCGGAGGTGGAGGCGTGGACGCCGCAGGTGCACGAGATCGTGAAGTGGTTCGGCGAGCTCAGGGAAATTGACCTCGAGGGCGTGGGCGATTACGAGGCGCCGGGAAGAGAAGGGTTGATGGCTGACGATTGGATGCGAGATGACGAACCGGTGACGTTCGATAACATCGAACAGATGATGGAGGGGAGTCGGTTCTGGGACGGCAAGTTCGTGCGTGTTCCGGCGGTGGGCGGGGCGGTGGCGACAGATTTTGGCGACGGCGATGAGGACGTGTCCGCAACGACGGCGACGCCGAAGGTGGAGCTCACGGATGAATTATTGGGCATGGAACTCAAAATTGGACGAGTGTTGAGCGTCGAGGATCATCCCGAGAGCGAGAAGCTATACGTGGAGACGGTCGAGTGCGGCGAGGACGAGCCAAGAAAAATTTGCTCCGGGTTGGCGCCGTTTATGGCCAAGGACGACATCCTTGGGAAATTGGTGATCGTCGTGGCCAATCTGAAGGCTCGTAACTTGGGCGGCGTGCCGTCAAACGGGATGTTGCTCGCCGCTTCCGATGCGTCGCACGAAAACGTCGAACTCCTCTCCGCTCCGGAGGGAGCGGTTCCAGGAGAGCGTGTCACCTGGGACGGCGCAGAGAACATCGCCCCGCACGGCGTGAATAAGGTTGCGAAAAAGAAAATTTGGGAAGGAGTGCAGAAAGATTTGAAAA
Organism: Ostreococcus tauri; assembly: GCF_000214015.3. Taxonomy (NCBI): domain Eukaryota; kingdom Viridiplantae; phylum Chlorophyta; class Mamiellophyceae; order Mamiellales; family Bathycoccaceae; genus Ostreococcus; species Ostreococcus tauri. The sequence continues at coordinate 394,916 of NC_014428.2, read as the reverse complement.
CAGACGCGAACAAGGGCGCGAACTGGAACGGGGTCCCTATGATGACGAGCGCCGGTCAGTGCGTGTCTCTTGCCAACTCTAAGAGCGCCTCCGTCGTAAACGCGAGCGTGGGTTAAACGATTTTGCCTATCCAAGTAATAGAATGGAATTAAATCAACTCGTCTCTTCGCTACCGGTAGTGCTGTCGACTACAAACTTTGGAGTGCACGTCCTTACGCGATTGAATCCTGGAGAACCATCTGGCATGCTCGGCTGTCGTGCGTCCGCGGGCGCTGTCCGCGGGGTCAACACCAGTCGTTTCGGGAGCGCCTCTTCTAGCGCCTCTTCGGAAGCGCCCTCACCCATCCCGTCGGCCGGGGCGGTAATGGCGGTTCGATTCTCTTTGAACGCCGCCGCGCTCGCCCACTTTGCGTAATCGGGCTTTTTCTTTTTCTTTTTCTGCGACTTCTTCGCGCCCTGATCCTCGCCCTGATTCTCGTTCTCACAATCTTTCTCTTCACCTTCAATTTCCTCGCTCGCTTGCTCGTCCGCGGGCGGTTTCGCAACCTGTTTCTTCTTTTTCTTCTGTCCCGGTTTCAGCTGAATGCGCACTCGCAAACCGTTTCGCCAGTCCGCGGGATTGTCCAAACGCGACACCGCCTCTTTCGCCTCGTTCGGCGTTTCGAACTCCACGAGCGCGTGCGTTTTTCCTCGATTCTCCGTCGCGGGTACCCCATCGCGTCCCGGTTTGCGCACGCGAACGTTCACCACTGCGCCGCACGGCTCGAACGTCTCGCGAAGAGCGGCAACCGTCCACTCCTTACAATTCTCCACCACCACCGTCCGCGCCTGCACCTCCTCCAAATCGACCTCTGGTACGGGCGCATTTCCTAATCTCCGTATCCGCTCCCCGCACTCGCTCACCTCGATAATCGCGCTCGACGACGTCCGCACCGCTCGCGGCGCCTCGTCCCGCCAGTCCCGTTTCTTCAACTTATTCCGCATCCTCGGAAACGCGCACACGTCCGCGAGCGAGACCCACCCCTCGGGATCACTCGCGATGCGCTCTCGCAACCACCGATCCGTCGCCGCGTTCCCATCGCCAAAGTAAAACTCCAGCTGCGTCACGAGTCCCTCGAGCGCCGCCTCGTCCAAGGGCGCGCGCGTCTTCGCCCTTCGCGTCGTCTCCGCCGCCGCGTCGACGCCGTCGTCGTCACCCTCGACGTTCGTCGTCCCTCCGTCCTCGCGCGCGATCGACATCGCCGTTCGACGCGCGCGGTTGTCGAGACGCGATTCGAGGCGAGGTTCATTTTTTCATTTTTTGCAATGCACATTCAATTCGTCCCGCTCGACATCCCCGCGCGTGGATACGCTCGACGTCGCGTCCGCGGAGCGGAGACCGCGCGCGAGGCCGACGTCGCGGTCGCGTCCGCGGCGTCGATCGACTCGAGCGCGCGCGCGGACCTCGCGCGACGGAGGCGCGGTGTCGTCGGTCGGTGTCGTTTGAATTTCCAACATCCGACGACGCGAACTCGCGCCGCGATGGCGACGTACTCGTTCCCGATCCTCGGTAACTCGGAGATCCTATCGTGCCTGAGAGAACTGGACGTCCCGCTCACGGAGTCCGATCTCTTGAGGCCGGCGCACGAGACGCTGCGGCCGTGTTACGAGACGCTGGTGGAGATCTTCTTCGGGAGGACGTTGGAGGAGATTTGCGCGCCGGACGAAAAGGCGATGGAGACGCTGGATTATCCCGAGTTGTACACGGAAGCGATTCCGAATCTGGCGTTCATTCGGGCGATGCAGGACTTGGCGCGAGGGTGCGGGATAGATGACTTTGGATTGAAGGATATCTTTAAGCCCGAGTACGGGCGGACGCGGAGGAACCTGAGCGCGTTCATCAATTTTGCAAAGTTTCGGGAGGAGCGGTTGATCGAATACGAGGAGGCGCTGGCGAAGGAGGCGGAGGAGGAGCGAAGGTATCGAGAGGAGCTGGAACTTCACGAGAAACTGAAGGCGGAGATCGCGGAGGCGGAGAGAGAGCTGGCTGAGTATGACGAAGAGGCGCTCGCTCGAGAGATCGAGGAGCTGGAGCGAGAGGTCGAGGCGGCGACTCTGGAAGCGAATCGAGTGGAGGCGGAAGCAGTTGCGGCTCAAAATGAACTCCAGTCCCTCGAGTCGGAGGGGGAACAGTTGAGACAGCACATGGAGAATCTCGAGTTGGAGAAGGCGAGCGCGGCGAGTGAGGAGGCGCACCTGATCGAACAGGAGCGTCAAGAGGCAGAGAAGCTCGCGGAACAGGTCAAACACCTGAAGATGATGGAAGAAGATTTAAGGGAGGCCATCGAGATTATGAAGTCGATCGAGCAAAAGAGAGCGCAAACCGAGGAAGAGAAGTTGAAGCTCAGGCATGTCGAGGAGGAAATCGCCTCCAAGGAGGAAGAGATGTGGAAGATGGACGCCAAAATCGAGCAGTTACAGCGTCAGAAGGAAGCCATGGACGAGAAGATGACTCGTATGCGGGAACAGGGCAAGCTTAAGATCGAAGCCGCAGAGACGGCGCTGCGACAGGCGAAAGAGGAGCTCGCTGCCGCTGAGGCGCGAGCGACAAATCATAAAGCCCAGGAGGAAATGAACAAAAAGGAAGTGGCCGAGATCGAGGCGTCGATGAAGAAAATGGTGGACGAGCACAACCGCGATATGAATGAGCTGATGCGAGCATACGAAGAATTGCGCGACACGGTCGTCGAGTATCACAGTGAGCTATTTGAAGCCATGGAGGCCATGAGCGCGAGGGGCATGCAGCGCGAACGGGAAATTGCCAACGCCGCTTCTCCCGGCGGATCTAGCATCCTCAGCACCCCACCCTCCGCGATGTCATTAGACAACTACTGAATCCGCTAGCTAACGACGAAACAGAATGTATCACATTAAGTTAATCGTCCCCAAGCCTACTTACTTTTGACGCTTGTAGATCTTCGCCAACATGGCCCCAAACAAGCCCTCCGGCAACACCTTTTGAGCCTCCATAATTTCGCGAAGCTCCGCGTAAGACTCTTCCTCGTACTTCTTGTACGTTGTCTCCAAATCGAGTTCGACGTACAGAGCTTTGATCTTCTTTTCGCACTCTGCATCTGCTCTGCCGTAGTTTTCTTCGATGATCTTTCGCTGCTCGTCGTTGCACTTGAGCAACGCTTGAACGACGAGCCAACCGCACTTATTATCCTGGATATCGGTACCAATCTTACCGATCACGGCTGGATCACCGTAGCAATCCAAATAATCGTCTTGGATTTGAAAGAATTGACCGAGCTTGATGCAAATCTCATTCGCCTTGGAGTACGCCGCCTCGTCCTTAACTCCGCACAGTCGCATCGCGCACGCCGCCGGGAGATAAAAGGTGTAGAACGCTGTCTTGTACGTAACAATGCGCATGTACGCCTCCATCGTGTACTTGCTCAGGTCCACGATCCCGATGGGAGCGGTTATGAGGTCGATCAGCTGTCCGCTCGCCGTCTGATACGTGACGTCGTGGAACAACTCCACGAGGTCGTGATAGCATTCCAAACCCTTGCAGTACTTCTTTAAGCACTTGTACAGCATCATCTCCAACAAAATACCGTCATTAATCGCCGTCATCTTCACGTCCGGCTGCCTGTACCAGCACGGCTGCCCTCGTCTGGTGACGCTCTCGTCCATGATGTCGTCCGCGACGAGAAAGTACGCCTGCAAAAACTCGATGCACCACCCCACAACCATCGCTCGCTTGAGCTCATCCGCGCTCGGCTCCTCCCCATTCGCAGCCTTCAGCGCTCGCACGCCGTCGACGACCGCCAATCCACGATTGAGCTTCCCGTGCGGGACGTTGTACTCGATCATGCGCTTTATCCACTCCACCGCGATCGAGACCTGATTGTCTTCCACCTCATCCCGCACGAGCCCGTCCGCGAGCTCGCGGAACACCTCCATGAACACCCTTTTCTCGTCGCTCGACATCGCGCGCGCTCGATTCGCTGTGCCGCCGCGCCCACCGCGCGTTCGAACGCCCGAGAACCCGCGCGCGGCGTCGGCGCCGTCCGAATGTCCGACCATCCGCGCGCACGATTTATCGACAGCCGTTATTTTCGAAAAGACGCGCATCGGTCGACGCGTCGTTGAGTACGACGAAGGCCCCGGGTGTGGGTACACGTCGACTCACGACTCACCGACGAGCGGGGAAAAAGCGTCGCGACGCGCCCTGGGACGCGGCCACGCGCGAGATCGCACGTATGGCGAGTCATGACTGGAGAACGAGTCCCCGACGCCGGTGCCGTTTCGGCGCCAAACGTCGCGCACGGGGCGGTCGACGTCGCGCGACGACCCGCATTCGACGACGCGGTCGTGCTCGCGCGCGCGTTCGCGTCGGCGACGTCGTCGACGCGCGTGGCGGCGAGAAATTTTATCGAATCGTCCACGCGCGCGTGAACGCGCGCGCGGGCGTCGCACGCATGAGTTCACCGCTCGACATTGAGATGCGCGGTCACACCGGAGCGCTCGCGTATGACTTTGGTATGGATTACGCGCGCGTGTTCGGTCAGGCCCCGAGCGCGAGCGCGCAGGAGTGGAATGGACCGAGGTCTTTTGATAGCGCGTCCTCGTCGCCGTCGTCGATGCGGGTGCAGAAGGGAACGAGCTGGAGCTCGGGCGGAGACGCGAGTTGGAGGCCGCACGCCAATCTGTACGTGAAGAACATCTCGGAGCGGATCGATGAGATGACGCTGCGGACGATGTTCGAGGCGTGCGGTGAGGTGGTTTCGTGCTGCGTCATTCGAGACGTGGCGACGAACAGGAGCCGCGGGTTCGGGTTCGTGAAATTCGCTAGCACGTCTCGCGCCGAAGACGCAATCGAGCGCTTCAACGGCAGAGAGTGCGCGGGGAAGATTCTTGAGGTCAAGTTCGCGAACACGGACGGGGAATCAGATAAAGGGGACTCGCACGGGACCGCGCCGCCGAGTGATAACGTCTACGTCAAGGGTTTGCCGCCAGCATGGACGCAGGACAACTTGAAGAAGTACTTCTCCAAGTTTGGACATATCGTGGAGTGTCGTTTACTGCACGCGAACAAAAGCACATCAAGCGGGGCTTTGATTCGCTTTTTGCGCGAATCTGAGGCTACGGCGGCAGTAAAAGCGACGAATGGAAACGTGATCGCTCCAGGCGGACCTCCTCTCGTCGTTCGCTATGCGGATGCGCAAGGGAAGAACACCAAGAGAGGAGGCCAAAGCCCACCAAACGGGCGGATCGATGACTCCGCGCACGACGGCACCGCTTTGTCCGCTATGCTCTCTGAGAGCTTCCAACGAGTCTCGTCGAACAATGGATTGAGCGAGCTCATGCTCGGATTGCCTGGTTCGGAGGAAGACGCCGCCGCAATTGCTGCCCTTGGAACGTCGCCGACATTTACCGAGTTGGAGGGAGCCATCATGTGCATCTCGAATTTGCCTCCCCTGGCTGATGAGTTATTCTTATATAAATCGTTTGCACCGTTTGGGGCGATCGTATCTACTCAAATAATTCATAACGTCATGAGCGGCGTCAGCACGGCTGTCATCAGTTTCCGGAAGTTCAGCGACGCTATGAACGCTCGCCACGTTCTCCAAATCGGCGGGAGCACGTTGAGCATGACTGTTCAACGGCAAAGGCTATGATTTATATCATTTTTTCGTGGCGCTCTATACATTATAAACATCTCGAGTATGTCTGCATTACCGGCTCAGTATACCGATCAATACAACTGCATCGCTGTCTCAAAATGAAATAAATTGAATAATACCTCGCGTCAGGAATATTACGATTCTTTATTTATGACGTTGTAACGAAATTATGTTCATGTATCTTAATACGACCGTCTACACATGCATTCGTCTACATCATCGGAGTCTTTGCCTCGTGCTCGGATCTCTTCATCCTTTTGCGCTCTTCGGCAATTTTTTCAGCAGCCTCGACTAAATTTTCTGGCGTGCGTTGATCCTTGGCGAGCAGCGCGTACGCCTCTCGCAGCGTCGCCCGCTGTTTGCTATACCTACTCAAAGCTGGATTGATTGTCCCCTCTTCGGAGTCCGACTCGTCCGCCTGATCGTTGTCGTCGTCATCCTCGTCCTCGACGACAATGGTCCGACTGGCGTCAATGAGGCTGCGCGTGCGATCCGCAAACGTGCCTCCCGTTGATTGCACTAGACGAGCCCTACTTTCGTCCACTGATGTCATGTGCTCTAGTACGTAAGCTGCGAGTTCAAGCTTGCGACGTTGACGTCTACGCACCTTTCTATTCGAGCGACCGGGACCGCGTCGGGCGGCTCGGCTCTCGGGACTGTCGTAGTTAGAATACTTCTCGTATCTCCCAGGATTCACAAGCGATGGACGGATGTGCGATGCCTTCGTGCACGCTTCGCAACAAAATCCGTCGAGCTTGTCGCTGCAACCGGGACAGACGAGGAAGAGTCTGTTGCAGTCCACGTTGGGACAATTTCGATGCGGCGGCGGCGCCGTATTTTCTCCGCAGCAGTAACATCGCAGAGTCGCCGCATCTTCACCGAGTTCGGCGCTCGGTCGACCGTCCGGGGCCATCGCGAGACGGCTATCGAAGACGAACAGGTGATCGTCCCAAAGTTGATCGCCACGCTTGCCGTACTCGTCGAAATACGCCTGGACGCCACCTTCGAGGGTCATCACGTTTGTGTACCCTTGCTCTCGCAGCACGGTCGAGTACACGTCGCAGCGGATGCCGCCGGTGCAGTACATCATAATTGGCTTGCTCTTGTCAATCCCAGCGAGCGGACCGAGCCCGTCCTGCGCGTTTGTGTACACGGTTTCTCTGAAGGACTCTTGCACCGGCCGCTCGGCGCCGCGGAAGTGTCCTACGTCCCACTCATATCCATTTCTCACGTCCAACAGCAGCGGGGCATCAGCCTCGCCCGCGTTCACCTTGATGAGATTTTCATGCCATTCTTTCGGGGACAACGGCTTCGCCCTGGCTTCTCGATCCGTCAGCGGTAGGTGGTTCGTCCCGCCCTCCAGCTGCACCAAGTTTGGCTTGTATCGAAGCGCCAGCCGCGGATGCGCCTGCTCCTCCATGGGGTACACCGAGATCCGCATTCCCGAAAATCGCGCGTCACTCTCCACCCACTTCGCGTACGCCTCTCCCTCGCGCCCCCGTCCCGACATCTGCGCGTTGATCCCTTGCTCGTTGACGTATATCCGTCCGCGAAGCTCCCACCCGTTCCGCGCAATGTGCGCGCGATGTCGCTCAACCTCCGCCCTCGGATCCTCGATCGCGGCGAATCGAAAAAACGTAATCAACTGAAACTCCGGCTCCCTCTCCTCCCCCCCCGACGCCATCGCTCGCCCTCCGCGCGCGCGTCGAGCGCCGCTTCGTCGCACCGCCGCCGCCCACCCGCGCCCGCGCCCCGCGTCCACGGTCGCCCGCCCATCCATCGCGCGCGCGCACGTTCGCAGCGCCGCGCGCGGCGTCGCCCCCATCATCGCCCCCATCATCGTCCGCGTCGCCCGCGCTCGCGGCGCGCGCCCGTCAGACGCCGCGTCGCCGCGGACCCACCACGTCGGCGCCCGTCGCCCGTCGTCGTCGTCATCCGACCGATCGGTACCGGTGGACCAGGTGGACCACGGTGGACCACTTAGTACGAGACGTCGAGCACCTATCGGTCGACCGTCGAGCACCTGTGCGTCGACCGTGAGATGCCCGTGGGAGACCGTCGCGGATGCGTACACTGTTCGCCCACACGTGGACATCGACGCGTGCGTCAAAAGGGGCGTCGAAACGTGAAATGCGACACACATCGAAAGGTGTCGAAAGGTGACGCGCGACAGGCGTCGACGCGGTGGATCGATCGCGCCTCGCGACGTCCCGACCGGGGCGACTGGGACGACACCTCACCCGACGCGCCCGTCGTCCGTCGTCGTCGTGATCGGACCGATCGGTACTCGCGACCGGGGCGACTGGGACGACACATCACCCGACGCCCCGTGCCCGCGGTCGTCGTCGTCGTCAGCGCGCGACGATGTCGGCCCCGACGCGCGGGTCGCTCGCGAGCGCGCTGCGGAAGATGCAGAGCCCGGATAAGGGTGCGGGGGGCGAGAGCGTCGATCGCGACGCGCGACGCGGATGCGCGAACGCGAGGATTGACGACGCGACGCGCGCGCGAGAGCGTAGATTACAGGTACATGGCGTGCAGCGATTTGCTCGGGGAGATCTCGCGAGAGTCGTTCGGGACGTTTCCGTCGAGCGAACAGGAGCGAGAGGCGATGGTGGCGGTGACGCGGTGTGTGTTTGATGCGTCGGCGGACGTCGCGGGGTTGGCGATGAAGTGTTGCGCGTCGATCGCCAAGCGCGCCGCGGGAGAGACGTGCGAGGAGTTGTGCGAGGAGTTGTGCAAGGCGCTGAGTGGGAAGGACGGGGGGAGGCGAGACGCGGCGTCGATGTGTTTGAAGACGATCGTGATGGATATCGGGACGTTCGACGAGGAATCGAGAACGGCGATGCTGGGGGCGTGCGCGCCGGCGCTCGCGGCGCTCGTGGAGAAGGGTGGTAGAGACGGTGCGACGGGCGAGGAGGCGAACGTCGCCGCGGAAGCCGTGGACGTCGTGCACGCGATCGCAACGGCGCTCAGTACGGCACCGCACGTTCGTTTGACGCAAGAGACGAGCGATGAGTTGCAGAGGACGCTTTTGGGGCACGTCGAGCGAGGGAAAACGGGCACGCGCAAGCGCGCGGCGCAGTGCGTCGCCCTGTTGTCGACGTACGCAAAGGACGACGCGCTGGATCGAACGGTCGAGACGGTGTCGACGTCTTTAGAGGAGAGTATCGCGAGCAAGGGGAAGAGTGACTTGTACGCGTTCACGCTCGGCGCCGTGGCGCGCGCGGTGGGGTATCGATTCGGCGAGCACGCGGAGCGGGTGACGCTGATCTTGCTTCGAGTATGCAAATCCGCCACGGATGATTACGACGAAGAAGCCATCGTGAACATAGAGAGCGCGCTGCGGGCGATCGAGAGCATTGTATCTTCGTGTTCGTCTAGCACTCAAGGTAGCGAAGGGACCGCCGCGCGTATCGCGGTAGCGCTCAAGTACGTGTCGCACGATCCAAACTTTGATGATGACGAAGCTATGGACACGGACGGCCACGATGCCACAGGTGACGATGATGACGAAGACGAATATAGCGAAGACGATGATTACGATGAGGATGATGACGATGAGAGCTGGAAGGTGCGTCGCGCGGCGGCGAAGGTGCTTAGCTCGGTGATGAGCACCGCGCCCGAGTCGACGTTGACCGAGCACTACGATGACGTGATGAGTAAGCTCCTGTCGCGCTCGAGAGATCGCGAACCGAGCGTGCAGTTGGATATTTTTTCGGTAATTGGTGACGTCATACACGTGACGCGCCGATGTCTCGAACACAATCCAGATTCAAAGCTTGGCGCCAAGCTGCGTGCTTCGGCGACGGATGTCGTTCGAGTCATTGTCCGCGAGTCGACTTCAAAGAATCAAAAGACGCAGATCGCGGCGTACACACTCCTGCGCTCGCTCGGTGACGTCTTCCCCGGTTTATTAGCCGAGGTTCGAGACACTGAGGCTCGAGACTCAGTCGTTCGCGCTGTCGAGCGCTGTATCAGCGATCAGGCTTACGGCACCGCAGCTCGCATTGAGGCGCTGGCGTTCATTTGCAGCATTTGCAAGCCAGAGGGTTTCGACGCGCTCGAACCGTATGTCCACGGTTTGTTGCCGCATATTTACACCGCGTGCGCTGACAAGTACTACAAAATTGTCGCTGAGTCGTTACGCTCGTGCGCCGCCTTGGTTTTTGTGCTGCGACGCGAGGACGCTGGCATGGTTCCAGCGGATAACGTCACCGAAATCAAATCACTGCTCGACGCCGTGCTCTCAAAGCTGGACTCGAGCGACGAGGATCAAGACGTGAAAGAAGCCGCGATTCACGTGTGCGCGGTCATCTTGGCCAAGTTGAACGATCTGATTACCACGCAGGATCAATCTCGGGTGCTCGGTTTGCTTCTTGAGCGATCGCGTAACGAAACGACACGATTGGCAGCGGTGAGAGCATTCGCCATGATCGCCGGATCTTCTAGCGCCGTCGATCTTTCCGCGGTCGCGGCGTCCGTAACCGGCGAGTTTACCACCTTCCTGCGCAAGTCGAACAAGGCCCTGCGCGAGAGCTCTCTCGCCGCCCTCACCGCTCTAGTCTCATGCCACAGTGCAGCTCTTCAGGATCCAGACGTTTTACCCGTGGTCACGGAATCGTCTTCTTTACTCAATGAAGAAGATTTACATCTCGCCACTATGTCAGCCGGACTTTTGAGCGCCATCGCGGCCGCTGCGAGCTCGTTCCCGAAGGCTGCCTTGAGCATGGCGACGACGACGCTTCCATTGGCGCTCGCACTCACACGGTCGCCGCTGGTGCAGAGGCAGACGTTGAAGTCGCTTCAGGAGCTCTATAAGAGTCTCGTTCTCGCCGATGTTGTCACGTTCAAACCACTACTCGACGCACTGTCGGACACGTCGGGGATTCAATCTGTTGACAGTCAGTTCGTAGCTCACAGCTTAGCTAAGTGCGTCGCATCTGCTTGCGTCGCCTCGGGTGAGGCGGTGACCAAGGAGACCACGGATACGCTTTTAGCGAAGCTAAAGGACGCAAAGGGCATCGACGCCGTGTACACTCTTCTATGCATCGGCGAAATCGGTCGTCTCACGGACGTGTCGTTGAACAAAGAGCTAGAGACCATCTTATTCAGTGCGTTTGATAGTTATGGCGACGATGTCAAGGGCGCGGCCGCACTCACTCTCGGACGAGTTGCCGTCGGGAATCGTGAGAAGTACCTGCCCCTGATCACCTCCAAGCTCGCTAATGAAAACATTGAGCATCAGTACTCTCTCTTGCAGGCGCTTCGCGAGGTCATCGTCGTCGGAAACTTGAACGAGCAAGAGGCGAACGAGGTGATGGCGATTCTCGACCGCACGGCGAGCTCCGAGGAAGAGGGTGTTCGGAACGTCGTGTCCGAGTGTCTTGGCCGATTAACGGCGTCGAATCCGAAGGTCTTGATGCCGGAGATCGCGAACAGATTCGCCGCGAGCGCGTCGGCGCTCGAAAAGGCCACTCATATCTCCGCCGTGAAGTTTGCCGTGCTGGCGAGCGCCAAGGGCGAGCTCACGAAGATTAGAGGAGACCTGCGACTGCCCGAGTTCATGAGTGCCATCTCGGACGAAGACGTGAACGTGCGAACGGCGGTGATCAAAATGATAAGCGCGGTGATTCACCGCGAGAGCGCGCTCATCGTTCCGATCTTACCAGACATCCTGCCCAAGCTTCTCGCGCAGACGGCGATCGTTACCGAGCTCGTCAAGGTGTATGATCTTGGTGCGTTCAAGCACACCGTGGACGACGGATTCGAGTGTCGTAAGTCGGCTTTCGAGTGCGTGAACACGATTTTAGATTCTTGCGCTGGTCTCGTAAACGCTCGCGACGTCGTGTCGGCGATAACGAGCGGTCTTGGCGACCACTATGACATAAAAATGCTTGCGCACGCCACGATGCTCAAACTCAGCGAGGGTATCGCCTCCAACTCCACCGACGCTGTGCTCGCGAACTTAGACTCTTTCTGTGCGCCTCTTGAAAAGACGCTCACGGCGCGCGTCAAATCGGACGCTGTACAGCAAGAGATCGACCGTAACAATGATTTGCTTCGTAGCGTCCTGCGCACGGTGCGCTCAATCAACCGCCATGCCTCGAGCACGAACGTGGCGTCGTGGAAAAAGTTCAACGAAGACATTGTCGTGGGCAAGGAAAATATCGCGGAGATGTACTCGCAGTTAGAGAATGATGAATGACAGAGGCTCGGCACGAAATCGAATGAATGAATGAAAAAACTGTAACTACAGCGCATGCGAGCGAACTAAACAAACGTCGCTCAGATTAATACCGTCGAGCGGTAGCGTCGCTGCCAGCCATATCTTCCATCATGAGCTCGCGTTCGAAGTCCATGGCTTCATCAACGCGTTGACCCTCGTGGAGCATTTGCTCAGCGCGCTCGCTCACGCCAAGCGAGCGCATGGAGTCCTCACAGTAGTTGTCCCAACACCACGACGCCTGTTGAAGCTCGTAGCGTAAGCGCGCACGATCGGCTGCCTCACGCATGGCCAGGTACGCCGACGTCTTACCCCCACTCGACTCGATTTCGAGCGCTAGATCCGCGATAGCCTGTACAAAAAAGCGCGTTTCGGTCAGTCTCTCCACAGTTTCATCTCTCAATGGTTTCGGCGGCGCACGCGGTTGAAAAAAGAGTCCGAATCGGTGGCTACGGAAATGGATGGCGCATGTTCGTCCGCACGATTTGCGACTCGGAGTTTCCACAATGCGTTTATCGTCATCGCCAGATTCTTTCTCGTCGCGATGAGGGAAGGCGTACCTGTTGAATCGGCGGCAGACGCGGGCCGCTGCTAGACGCGTCCATGTTCTCCAGGCGCTCAATCTTACGCTCCCTCGCTCTTTCGGCCACCTCAAGCACGAGACAGAACTCGTTATCCGTCTTATGCTTCACATATCCCATCAAATCAAAGTATTCCCCATCCTTAAAGCTAAAGTCCGACGGCTCGTTCAAATGCATGCGTTGAACCTTTTCCAACATCGACCCCACCGGGGCGTTCACCTCTTTGTACGTCGGCTCGAGCCAATCCCCCCCCACGAACTGCGCATCGGTGTCGGCGATGATATCATCACCACTATTTCGCACCGGATCGACGTTTTCCCACCGATCATCCACCATATCTCGCATCGAACCCGTCGTCCACCGCCCGCCCGCCGCGCTCACGTCCGCGTCCTCGTCCACGTCCAACTCCATCCACTCCTCGCTCTCTCCCTCCCCCGAGTCCTCCTCATCCTCCGTCGCCCGCGAGATCGCACGCTCCCGTCGTCGTCGAACGCGCATCCTTCGCGCGCTCGCCGACGCGCGCGCCGGGTCGAACCGCCGCGGGCTCGCGCGCGCGCGCGTGACCCCACCGTCGCCGTCGCGCGCGCTCGGGCGCTTCGATGCCTCCGAGGACGCGCGCGCGCGCGCGTCGACGCGCGCGCGCATCACCGCGCGCGAGACGAACGCGCGAGACGTCGACGCGCGCATCGCGTCGCGCGTCGGCGTGCGCGGTGACGCGCGCGGGCGGCGGCGGCGGGCGCGGCGTGTACTCGTGGCGTCACGTGTACACATGTACACGCAGTGTGGGACACACTATATGGTCGTGACTCGTACGAGACGCGTCGGGACTAACAA